>NC_025689.1:2726109-2736146 GCF_000633955.1 Camelina sativa | reverse complement strand
CTAAGTTATTCCGATTTTGAAAAAGGTTCAATATCTGGTTGATCAACCAAATCAAAAATATAATCTATTTCAGTTGCACTATATATATATATATACATATAAATCCTGAAGGTTGATATGTATAGTCCACATATGATCACATTACGTACAATACTGTTACAGATAAGCGATTAATGATTTGATTCTGATGGAAAATGATCGTCTCATAGATACGTACGTACGTATGTCTATTTAAAATAGCTAGTCGCTAGGTATTGAATATAGTGGTTAGTGAGTCATAACCTATTACCTAGTTTTCATGAACCAATCAGGGACATAGATGCTCACTCTACTTTACATCTCGCTCAATTATTATTTTTATCGTATATAATATATTATATTGCAAATCATAGTAAAAATGGAAGGACTAAATCAATCGTTAAAATTTCTTATTTTGAGTAGGCTTTAAATTGGATTTAAATAAAATGATGTGCAATGTATTTCGGAGAAAAAAACAAGACCCTTAATTAGAATTTAAGCATTAGTGACAAATTGTTGACAATGATTTTGACCCGTAGACACTGTTGAACTCCTTCCAGTTGATAACGAACGATGACTGCTTCGTTGTACAAATGTCACCTATATTTAACGATACCAAATATATTTGAAGATACTAAGTACCTTACATGGAAAAATTGCAAAGCATCTTATATTTGCGAAACAAAATAGTTCCAAAAACAATGATGTCTCTGTGAAAGGGAAACAAATTAAGGTGACTACAAAAAGTTTTTATAAGAAAATAGTTTAAATACAATTTAAATTTAATGGGGACAAAAAAAAGGTGAACCCTACATCAAATTTTCAATAACCAACAGCACTTTCTATCAACAAAATCGATTTAAAGGTTGCAAATATGGGTATATAGAAAGAAGACATCAAATTGCAAGGACATTAACAACTCGATAAGGAAAAGAACGATCATTTTTTTTGTTTGTTGATATCGAAAAATACTAGAAATAAACAGGAGATCTTATGTCAAACTGTCATAATTGGTCAGCCGAATTTAGTCCGCCAGTCCGGATAAATTGGATGAACTAGCTAGGCGTGTTAACATATACTATAGTGGTATTGCATACTAATATTTTTAAAAGTGATCAATTCTATTCTAAATCGTTGACAAACCAACCCGTATATTTCAACCTGGCCGCCTCGTCTTTCATTCTAAGGCGTGTTAAACATTCGTAGACAACTCAAGACCGTTTTCACATTATATATTTCGATCTTATTTATGTATGTGAGTATGAAATGTGTCCATATCTATTTTCCTACATCCTTTAGGGAATCTTATGTATTACACCTCACACATCATAGTATTTATATCTACCATTAAACCCTATAAAAAAAAATCTATATATATTTACCATTGAATTTATATGATTTAATAGTTTGGTTGTAATCGATAGAGATTATTATCGTACACCACACAATTAGCTTAATTACTAGCACATCTCGATCGAGGTGTGAAAATCTCATAATGGAACTGTATGATCTTGAGCCAAAGTCCAAAGTAGTTTCCAATGAAAGAGCAGAATCTTTAACTATTAAAGATCTCTACAGCGAATGTCCAGTACTAAATATCACCGTGAAAACTCATATACTGCAATCCTTGGAAATCTTTTAGTCATCAAACCACCATAAAATAGTATAAAATAGTTAAAACGATATACAATATCATTTTAATATTAGTTTCTCCCCTTTTATAATCAATAATTACCACACCCAATATATCCGTTATCACTTATTAGTATGGAAATTAGGAACAGAAAAAAATGGGACATAGCCCAAGAGTGAGAGAGAAAAGAAAGAAAACAAAATTTGATAGGGGTCCATAACATGTCCTCTCTAGCGTCAACATCATCTTCCATTACTACTATTACTTTCACCCTCTCATCAAACTCACTCAACCTTTCATCTTTCTTATTACCTAATATATCAGATCCATAAAACAAGTTGATCCCTTAACCTTCTTCACCAACATCTCTTACTCTCTCTCTCTATCTCTCTACACTCAACAAGATCATATCATGTCTTCTCCAAGAGAAAGAGGAAAGAGCTTGATGGAATCATCAGGATCAGAGCCACCGGTGACACCAAGCCGTTACGAGTCGCAGAAGAGACGCGACTGGAACACTTTCGGACAGTACTTGAAGAATCAGAGACCGCCCGTGCCGATGTCTCACTGCAGCTGCAACCACGTGCTTGATTTCCTCAGGTACTTAGACCAGTTCGGTAAGACAAAGGTGCACGTACCTGGCTGTATGTTCTACGGCCAGCCTGAGCCACCAGCTCCTTGCACGTGCCCTCTCAGACAAGCTTGGGGAAGTCTAGACGCTTTGATCGGACGGCTGAGAGCAGCTTATGAGGAGAACGGTGGATCTCCGGAGACGAACCCTTTCGCTAGTGGAGCGATAAGGGTTTATCTGAGGGAGGTTAGGGAGTGTCAGGCTAAGGCTAGAGGGATTCCTTACAAGAAGAAGAAGAAGAAGAAGCCAACGTCGGAGATGGGTGGTGGAAGAGACGACTCTTCTTCTTCCTCATCCTCTTCCTTCAGCTTCTCTTAAGAGATTCTCCATCTTCGTGAAAGACTTTTGTGGTAATATATTTCTCCATTAGCTATGTTTCATTTTATTTTATTGAATATATGCCTTTGCATTCATTTTTACACACATTAAAACAGGCAAATATAGACCATTATATATTTTGTTTATTGATCTCTTTATTGGACTCTTATGGAAATTTTTGTTTCACTAGGTAAAAAAAATACATCCTTTCTATTGTAGGATTGTCTATGAATCAAAACCCTAACGGGAGAACTAATTAGGCTTTCTATTTCTGTGAAAGTCTTGATCTGATTAAAAAAATTATTGATGTTGAGTGCTGATTAAGGGACTTGTTTAGAATTAGATCTTAGGTTTTGAATGGAAGTAGATTTGGGTTTGAGATTATTTCTTTTAAACTGTTTTAGCTCCTTGAATGAAAGTAGATTTTAGTTTTGGAATTATTGGTAAAAGTTTTGTTGGATGATTCATTAATTAAATGTTCTAGTATCAAAACTTAAAAACTTAGACTGATTTCAAAACCTTATAAGTATGAATATGTATCCCATTTTTTAATCTACGTATGTGGATTTTAAAGATTTACAAGTAATTATCCTCGAGAACTACTCATTCAAGATTTGAAAATAAAAGCATATGATTTAACCTGTTTAGAAAGAGAAAAGAAAAAGAAGAGATCTCTATATACGTACATTTTTACCACTGTTGTTTATTTAAATAGTGGTTCAAGTAAAGTAATGATTGGCTCTTGGAATGCATCTCTATAAAGATTTTTGTAGATTTGGTTCCCCATTGATGATCAAGGGAGCAATTAATTGAACCTTTCCCCCCATTTTAAATCGATTAATGATTGAGATTCCATGATTGTTCACAAAGGTTAGTAAGGTTATCTCGGAATAGAAATTAACACACATACTTTAATGTTTTTTAATCCATGCTTTAAATTATTGCAATGTGGGTCTTAAGGAGAATGATCTCAATAGTCAATAGGAACAATTAAACCAAATCTTCAACATTATCCGTCATATTTTATGAAATTAGGACCTCAGATTTTAGAGCTAGGACTGTGACATGTTAACTGGACCTTTTGTAAAGGCTGTTTGTTGTTAAAAAAAAAAAAAAAAAAAAAATACAGGCTGTTTATACTTTATAATGCTTGAACATTTGAGAAGTACATATTCATATGTATTTTCTGAGATCATATAATTAGATTTTGTGGGACAGTAAGTTTCTCTTTGAATCCATCCAAATCATTTTTATTTTCTTTGATCTCAAACATAAATACAATCTTAGGTTAATATATACATATATTTATATTTTGCTCGAATCATCTTTATGCGTCTTCCTTTAGGATATTTGTCACCACTCACTTTGGAAAAGCTTGAAAGTTTGTTTTGTCCCCCGCAAAGCTTTATAGATTTTGTTCGATGATACATTGTACGTAGCATATGTCACAGGAAACATAAGTTAAAAGAATATATCTTGGATCAACTGGCGTTGAGTTTATATTTAGGTCGGACAAGATGCATGCATCTCGCATAGCTATGCTTAGACTTTAATTTGTGTATGTTGATCTTTCTGCATCTGAGAATCTAGCTAATTGCGCATAATATGTGTTACTGGCTATTAATTAGTGAACTAATCTTGATACAATAGAAATTGGCAGGATCAGTAAGTCTCAAAGAGGTATCAAACGTAAAAGAGACCTCAAATCTATCTACTGCTGATCAAGAAGTCAAAGTGAAATGGTATCATCAACATATCTTTCGGCCCATTTTAGCCGCTCCTCTCGTCCCCTCCACTATATCCGTAGCTCTCGGTCATATATATCTTCATCCTTATTCTCTTATTAAGCTCTATTTATCTTTATTCACTTATTAAGTTCTTTTTGAATAAGTAAGTGTATAGAGTTTATTATATATTGAAGTCAGGTTTGTTTTGTACTTCTATGTCTTCTCATGTCAGCGTACTTCTATGTCTTATATAAGCCCAACATGTTGGATTTAAAATGAAAACAATGGTCTATGGTGGAATAGTAGAGTCTGATGACCACCGAATTTGTTTTTGGCATTTTATAATCATATTGATGGATTTACGTAATAACTTAAGGAAAAACCTAGTACTTTGATAAGTTGAAAATTTATAAAACTGGATTAGCCTCAAAACAATCAGTTGGGAAATAGTGAAAAAATGAAAATCTAGTTTCCTGACTAATTAATGCTCCTAACAAATATGAGAAAACCGTAAAATTTAACTTAGTAAAAACTACTAATCATGTTGGTATATGGTAATACCAAACGAAAACAAGTTGTTTTGAACATAACGGAAGTAACATTAATTTACGGTGTTATAATATGGTAAGGAAATTCCCATGCAAAAAAAAATATTGGTAGGGCAATTCAACTTGCATTTTTGTCTTCAGAATAATTCTTTACCGTTTTCTAAGTGTCAATTATACTGTAAATTTAGAGATTATATATATATATATATATAATTTGTTTTCCCATTTAGAAATGATAAGTGTGCATATATACTATATATATATTTTTTTTTTGTCAAAAATTGCATATATACTATATATGGAAAGAATTTTCAAATTTTACCTAAATAAATAGTTTAAAGATGGTTTTATGTGTCGCCTTAACAAGCAAAGACATTTTAACTTTTAAGCCTCGATTGTTTTTTATTTACATTTTTTATGTTATAATGATTATAGTTATATGTCTTCTCTCCTCCGCTATCGGGCTCACTCCAACAAGCTTCGTTGGATTTGCTTCAAAAGCTTTGGTCTCCTTCTTGAAATAACACAACTCTCATCGTCAGATTACCAGAACAAAGCTCATTTTATTTCTTATGGAAGCAAAGGAATGTGCGTCATCACACCTAACTAAGAATCACGCGGCCTTTGGCTTCACCCGTTGAAGAAATCAGCCGTATCCCCGTATCATAGGAGCATGTCTAGAGCTCCTATCACGAACTCAATCCCTTCACACGAACGAGGAAACGTATTTGGCCAAATGGTTTCGCCTCATTCCCTATCGCACATTACACACAACTGTGAAAATCTTAACCATCTCTTCTCTAAACATGTAAAGTGTGTTCTATGCTCTGTTCAATCTTTTGAATACAATTTACTCCATCTTTGCAGTTTTTAGAAAGCTTTGGTCTCCTTCTTGAAACACACTGACGTAAACGAAAACATATATAAATTGACCCTCCTTGGTAGAAAAAAAACAACTCAAATTAAATAGTTTTGTGACATATAATCTAAATGAGCCTTAATATATGATTTTAAGACAACTAAATCTATTAAGACAACTAAAAAGAAGCCCAAAGAATTTCTTAAATATATGATAGGCCCAAGTCCCAACATACTCTCGATCAGTTTATTTGTTTCCCAATTCTCGTGATCTCAGCTCCTCCTCCTCCTCCTCCTCGCAAGTTAACACCTATATCATGGCATGACCTAATTAACCTAGTGAGTTATTCACACAAAATAGTTGTTCCATATATCCTACGTTACGTTTTACAACCAAAGGAAACCACAAATAAATTTGGCTGTACCCCCAAAAGATATTCAATTAGAAAATCACATATACCGACTAGTGCTACTCCCAAAAAAAAAAGAAAAGAAAAAAAACAATACTATCATCTATCAAAGCTCGATGACTAAATCCAATCGATACCGATTTCAGAAAGATAATTTACAATTGAAAAGTACTCCATATTTTTACCGCAGCATTCTTTTATTTTAATCATTAAGACAAATTGGAAAAAACGTGGAGATCGGGTAAGAGCAGTCATATAACATTAAATGATTTTGAAAACAAGAACATTCATTAAATTCAAACCCACATACGACACGTGGGATTTTCTAGAAACTGCTTTGTTAACTGTACAAGATTAAGACGTTAAACGTCATCGATAGATTTGATCGATGAGGGAGGAAGAGGATTTGAAAGAAGAAGAAGAACATAAAAAAGGCAAAACGACATGCAATGCAAGGGCAACGTCGTGACCTCGTGAGAGTGAGACATCAATTGTGGTGTGTGTGTGTACTTTGTAAGTAAAGAGAGTTACGGTGATCTTACGGAACACACAAAACACAGAAACATTTACTAAATTTTACAACAAAAAAAAAAAAAAAGCATCGCATCCCCCCCACTCCCACTTCACGTCACCACTTATCTACTTCCACGTCACTTTCAATTTCCATTTTTACGGTCATTAAATTCAAACCCGGGCCCAGGCCAACCAAAGCTTCTTCTAATTGGTCTATTTTTCCACATTGAATTAATTAAGTAACAATTTTCTTTTTCCTTTTTTTTTTTCTATCGTTTGCGTTTAACTTTTTAGGACGAAATTAAAAAAAAATAGTAATATCAGTTTGAGAAAACTTTACAACACTATATAATTCCCAATAATGTTATTGGTGGCGATTAACATATGAAAAATTGGAATGACATGTAAAGATTTTAAGAGTCAATGAAATCTTTTTGGACCCCGCTTGTTCGAAATCCACCTTCTCAATCTTACACCCCAATCGAATTTGATTATTTATTTCTTTATCTTTACTTTTGGGTTACCCAAAGAGTTCCAATTTTTCGGCTAAGAAATAAACTCTTACGTTCTATATAATTTTGAGTAACATGAACAATCAAAAACTCAATTCTAAAACGTTTTTTCACTTGAGATGAAAAGAATCTTGGCTCAATAATAGGTTTACTATATATTTATCTACAAAATATTCACTTTTGGAAATTTATATTGATTCGTTCGTTGTTATAGTTTCCATCAATTATATGGTACAGTATGTGGGTATTATGAGCTGTTAAGCGTTTGATTTCCGAAGTCTAAAAGAAAAGGTGGGCAAAAATCAAACATTTTTTAGTTGTTTTACTTTTCAAACCGATAATATCCATACATATCATATACTCCATAGTAAGTAATAGTAGTACCTCCTCTCCTCATCATGCTTCAGCGTGTGATCACTTTCTTCTCCACATATATAATACGTTTGTATTTTGTTAGTGAGCGTGTCTTCGCATATGGTTTTTTTATGCTCGTCTAAAAAAGTCAAAATGTCCTGCGGATTATTTTACCATCTATTGTTTCACGTTTTCCCATTTCATGATTTCATGCGTGCTAATTTAAGTATGCTACACCTACACAAATAATTGCTAATTATTATAATGATCATCCTACGGTCTTTTATTTAACCGAGCTATGACTACAGCTAAAGTAAATTACCTTTTGTGTCAAGAAAAAAGAATAGTTATTTATATAGTTTATGGTTTCGTCGTCTCGTGGACTTGCATTGAGAAAGTGTCACTCGAGAAATCTTCCGTCACGAAACCTTACTCATACCTCCTCGCTCTGATCCAGAAGACCAGAACCATGAACCGTCTTTTAGCAAGTACAAATTGTTTAATTTTTTTTCTTTCTATAATATGATTTCAACGTATTCTCCATAGATATCTTTGAATTTTATATAAACTAGAATATGTAAACTTTTAGAAAACAGTTTAATGTATTATCATTTTTCTAAGTTAGTAGTAAAACTTGTAGCAACCACAAGTTTATACTTAGCATTGTATTATCATTTTTTCTAAGATAAAATTGTTTTACATTAAAATCTATTGTACATATATATATATCTATATATATTCACCACACAATGCAATTCAGCCAATTAATAAGCATGTGCACAAAAACATGGTATATATGTTTAGTGGATCTATATATATAATACAAAGTCGCGTTTATATGTTGACGCATGTGTAAATCACATGTATATGTATGTGTTTTTTGTGACCGGCAAGATGAGTAGGCAAGAGATAATGCGTGCCCTACAAATCTTAAATCTCTCACTTTGTAAAGAAAGAGAAAAAAAAAAATTTAGTTGCGAACTTGCAATCGACTTACTCACTATTGCTTTCGTGATAATGCACATTGAGTTATCCATTAAACTTTCTAAAAAGTTAAGACTATTTTTAATTACATATATTTTATTTGCGTAAGCAATAATCATATTAATAAACAAAACACTAATAAGTTTTCATTTGTAACAGGATCGACTACCGAGCGCGAATCGTATCCGATTAAAAGACAAAAGTCTATTCATATGACACTCTCTCAACTGAATCAATTCACTATTCTTGGATCTATATTTATCTAAAAATGGAAACCAGTTCAGCTTAATTCTTACGTACCGATTCCAATTATGAATTTCAACAGTTGGAAAAGTACTTGATTTTTATTAATTTTTAAGATCTGTGAAATTAGCTTGGATCGAGTTAACTAGAATCTCCTGATCATATAATAAAAATATTTGCACTTTTTAATTATATTTATTTATGTAAATGAAACAATCATTATTGAAGTTACGTTATAGGACAAAATAATACTCCATTTTTTGTTTTATTTGTCCTTCCTTTTTTTTTTTTTTTTTTGTAACCTTCATCTCTAATCACTTCTAGCCTATTGACATAGTGTAGTTTTCAAATATATATGCGGTTACTATTGGAATTTTTTCTTGATATCCTCAAATTAGTGAGTTATAATCTTTCTCAAACAATTGAAACTTATAATAATCTTTTATCCTCGTCCAGCTCATGTCTATCATCACAGATGAGGTTGGTACAATGGTATTAATTATTATTATTCTAGAGGCGAACAAAGAAAAAAATGTTAGATGCATGCACGGGAGAAAGGTAGAATGTTCTTTACAGAAAAAAATATGCAATCCAAGTGGGAACATATATAGGTAGAGAAAGAAAGAGAGTGATTTTAAAAGCTACTCCATTTGATTTGTGATGCTTTGGAACCAATTGTCGTCAAGTAACGGCGCCAATTCCATAATATCTGATCTTGACAAGCAAAAAAAGTTGTTATCCCCCGACTAGTAAACTGAGCTATATAGACTAGTAGCATTAGTAATTTGACAGCTGCTTATAGGATAAAAGAAGAGTGATTGAAATCTCTAATATTATTCCACCCAAAATTCGAAAAGATATGTAAAACATTTTAAACGAGCTTTAAAAAAAAAACATCCGACAGTAAAGTACTGAAGTACCCGTACTTACCATTATCAAGATTTTCGAAATCCTTTCGAGTCCGACGGATAATGCCAGTGAACTTTATCATATACACCCCCAAGTAAGTAATGAGAACACACGAACGAGTAGGCAAAGTATGAATTCGGTTTCTCCATCATCAGATAAACACGCATAATATACAATATCACTCGCAATCTTTTTTGACACCAAAAAATTATGTATACTTTGATAAAATAAAGCATTTATAGTTTTATACAAGTATAATAATATTCGATAAAAAACTATATAGTTTATGCAAAAATACATATTTTTAAAATCACTTTGCCCGTAACACACATCAAAGAGACATTTTATCCAAAAAAAGAAAAAAAAAAAAAAAAAAAAA
>NC_025689.1:2671207-2726090 GCF_000633955.1 Camelina sativa | reverse complement strand
AAAAAAAAAAAAAAAAAAAAAAAAAAAAGACAGAACAGAGGAGAATGTCAGTATCACGTGGCGTGGCTCTATCTCATCCCCAACACAAATCTCTTCTTCTTTACTAAAATCTTTTGAGTTCTCTCAGCTTCTTCTTCTTCTTCTTCTCTCATCACACTTCTCGCCGCTTCTCACATGGCTTCTTCAACAACTCTCTCCGACTTACCTGACGTAATCTTATCAACAATCTCCTCACTAGTCTCCGATTCCAGAGCACGCAACTCACTCTCCCTAGTCTCTCACAAATTCCTCGCTCTCGAACGATCCACACGTTCTCACCTCACACTCCGCGGCAACGCTCGCGACCTCTCTCTAGTCCCGGGCTGTTTCCGATCCGTATCACACCTCGATCTCTCTTTCCTCTCTCCATGGGGTCACACTCTCCTCGCTTCTCTCCCTCTCGATCACCAAACCCTCCTCGCTCTCCGTCTCAAAATCTGTTTCCCTTCCGTTGAGTCACTCAACGTCTACTCTCGTTCCCCTTCCTCACTCGAGCTTCTCCTTCCTCAATGGCCTAGGATTCGTCACATCAAGCTTCTCCGATGGCATCAACGAGCTTCTCAGATCCCTTTAGGTGGCGACTTCGTTCCTATTTTTGAACACTGTTGTGGTTTCCTTGAGTCGTTGGATCTCTCTGCGTTCTATCACTGGACTGAAGACTTGCCTCCTGTTCTTCTCCGTTACGCTGACGTTGCGGCGAGGCTTTTACGGTTAGATCTCTTGACGGCGTCTTTCACCGAAGGTTATAAATCTAGCGAGATCGTTAGTATCACTAAATCTTGCCCTAATTTGAGAGATTTTCGTGTTGCTTGTACTTTTGATCCGAGGTACTTTGAGTTCGTCGGAGATGAGACTCTCTCCGCTGTAGCTACGAATTGTCCTGATTTAACGGTTCTTCATATGGTTGACACGGCGTCTCTGGCGAATCCTAGGGCGATTCCAGAAGCTGGTGGTGACTCGGCTGTCACGGTGGGGACTTTGGTTGAGGTTTTCTCTGGTTTACCGAATCTAGAGGAGCTTGTTCTTGATGTAGGGAAGAACGTGAACCACAGTGGTGTAGCGTTAGAGGCTTTGAATTCCAAGTGTAAGAAGCTGAGAGCGTTGAAGCTAGGTCAGTTTCAAGGAGTTTGCTCTGCTACTGATTGGGGGAGGCTTGATGGTGTTGCTTTGTGTGGAGGGCTGATGTCCTTGTCTATTAAGAATTCTCAAGATTTGACTGATATGGGTTTGGTTGCTATAGGGAGAGGGTGTTGTAAGCTGACCAAGTTTGAGATTCAAGGGTGTGAGAATGTAACAGTGAAGGGGTTAAGAACAATGGTTACTCTTCGGAGAATGACTTTAACTGATGTGAGAATCTCTTGCTGCAAGAATCTTGATACAACCTCTTCTTTGAAGGCGATTGAGCCGATATGTGATCGGATCAAGAAACTGCATATAGACTGTGTGTGGTCTGGTTCAGAGGAGGAGGTAGAAGAGAAGTTGGAAAGAAGTGAAACTAACCATGAGGATGATGATGATGATGATGATTACGAGAGGAGCTTGAAGAGGTGCAAGTATTCTTCGGAGGTAGAAGAACACTGTTCAACCAGTGATGGGAATGGATTCTTTTCTGAAGAAAGAGTATGGGAGAAATTGGAGTATCTCTCTTTATGGATCAGTGTTGGAGAATTTCTGACACCACTGCCTATGACAGGACTAGATGACTGTCCGAATTTGGAAGAGATTAGGATCAAGATAGAAGGAGACTGCAGAGGTAAACGCAGGCCAGCTGAGCCTGAGTTCGGGTTAAGCTGTCTTGCTCTCTACCCGAAGCTCTCAAAGATGAAGTTAGATTGTGGGGACACAATCGGTTTCGCACTGACCGCACCGCCAATGCAGATGGATTTGAGTTTATGGGAAAGATTCTTCTTGACCGGAATTGGGAGCTTGAGCTTGAGCGAGCTTGATTATTGGCCACCACAGGATAGAGATGTTAACCAGAGGAGTCTCTCGCTTCCTGGAGCAGGTCTGTTACAAGAGTGCCTGACTCTGAGGAAGCTCTTCATACATGGAACAGCTCATGAGCATTTCATGAACTTTTTGTTGAGAATCCCAAACTTAAGGGATGTACAGCTTAGAGCAGACTATTATCCTGCGCCGGAGAATGATATGAGCACAGAGATGAGAGTTGGTTCGTGTAGCCGCTTCGAGGACCAATTGAACAGCCGCAATATCATTGACTGAACACTTTAAGATTGAGTTACCTATACTGTTATATCTGTATTAACTTCAGAAACTTGTCCATTTTATTTGTATGTGTTATATTTGTTTGTAAAAGGAAAGAGCAAAGCCTAAAATTTGCAATCAATGAAATGATTTCATAATACAAAAAACCATTGTTATAAATAATAATAGAGTCAATGAAGAATCCAGAGAGATCAGGAGAACAAAACTCGATGAATTTCTAACACCTTAATCTAACTCTTGTTTCTCTTAGAACAGTAACAGTCTTCACAGCTCGGCCTTATGCTTTGGTTCCGACCAACAATCTATAGCAAGACAAAAACTTTCCATAAACGTCTGTTTACTAAAAAGACAGTAACGGTTCTAAGAGAAACAAACAACAGTTAGTTTTTGACAAGTCACAAACCTGCAATAAGCTCGCTTCAGGTATTTTGAGCCGGGCTCCTTTATATGGCAACTATATCAATGACCTGAAAAGCAAGAATTGCAAGAACCAGGTTTATATTTGATGTTTTTGTTTAGTTACCAAGTGTTGTCTTTGTTCAACAGACATACTTTACCATTTGGGACCCCTCTCCAGGGCAGATCTCAGGAGTCTTCATACGCCTACTCCTTCTTCTCTCTGTTTCCGGCTCTGCTGGTCCATTTGAGTTAGAGCTGCACATAAAGACTGAAACATCAGCCTTCTTGACCCATCATAACCATTTTTTCAGCCAAAACCTTATAACCATTGTAAGCCAGACACGAATGACTAATCATATACCATGAAATTTTTGCAGCTATAAACTTCATATGCTTTTGAAGCAAACTCAACAATTGCAGTACATATTGAATTCACCTCATCTGTTTGGTAAGCCAAATACTCTCACGACTTAACTATTCACAGCTCTTACATTGGGACACAAATCAGAGAAAGAGAAAGGACTTTAATGGTTACCATATTACACCTTTTATCAATAAAGATAGTTGACAGAATTTGAGGGAACATGAGGACACCAAAATATTAAGAGACAAGTATCATGGAATTGGAATCTATATATATACACAAATACTTGGCACTATAAAATTTTATCACTATTGAAAGGACAAATATATTGACAAACAATATTACCTGGAACCAGGAGATCGCTGTTATATATATAAACCGGGTGGCAGCAAATATATAAACATAATAAAAAAAAAAACTAAACAAGTATGCTTATCACCTTGAACCGGATTGTAACACAGATGGTGAACCCGACCGTTCCATGGGACTGTTTGGCTCCAATGGTGGAGCACAAGAGTCCCTGTCTACAAAACCAGTCTGCCATGCTGTTGGGACATGAGCTAGATAAACTTCCCTGGGTGTGAAGGGTTTAAGCTGACCAGGACATCGCTTAAGGTCGACCAGCATTTCCTTACCATCGAGCGCAACCACAACAGACATATGATAACATGGGTCGACACTAGAGGAAGATCCCAGATCACTAGGTAAACCCTGATCAAGAAATTTAACCGAAATGCCAGGTTCTCAGAACCAACCAATGACAAGAGTTATACACAAGGCCACTGGTCAAATTTTTTAAAAGTACTTACCACTACAAGCTTACTTTCAAGACGAACAGTATCAGCTAGAACTTTAAAGAGGATTGCTCGAGCACGACAAGAACCATGTTTGATGTTTCCTAGCAGTGGAAACCCACGACTATCAAATGATAGACTCGGTTTTGCTTTTACTACCTGCCAGAAGAAGGAAAATTCCAATTAAGATTCCCCGATAACCTAAAAGAGTATAATGAGGTTGTTGAGATTATGTGATGTTCCTTAAAGTGTCTAATAAATGGATAAAATCTATTTGTTTTCTTTCTTAGAGCCAAATATTTACTGCATGCAGTGATAAGATAAAGTAACAAAATGATATGCATTGTAGCCATGCATCTTTGACGTAGTCATCGATTCTCCCTAGAGTTCACAACTACCAAAGTTAGTCCGCCACTCTTACCAGTTTAGCAGTTTTCTTAATTACTTTAACCGGCTCTGAGTGCAATCCTTTGACAGTTCCGTAATATAACATCTTCAAAAACGCAAGCTGGTTATCCTTATTAAAATCTACACAAATCACACCAGCCTTAAGTCGTTCATGATCCCCAAGAGCATTAATTTCTTCCATTGTAGGAATGTTTTTAGAAAACTTCAATCTCCCAACCTGTTGAAAAATTTAACAACATACTAAGATAAGCAAATGATTGTTGACAAACAGCAGCACGTAACCAAGTATTAATAAAGCTAACTGGAAAATTATTGGACAAAGATAATATCAACCTAAAGATAGCTTACCGGGATCACAGAGTAAAAACCACACGGAATCGGGTAAGGAAAAAACCCAGTACTCCAAAGAAAATTTGATGCTTCATAACTTGACGCCTCATCTTGTGATCCCAGACATACAGACTGGGATATCTCCTCAACTTCTGAAGGGCCCGAGGTAAGACTTGGAGGTATTGGTTCTGATGGCCCAGCATAATCTCTTGCCACTTCTACAACCATCTCCTTGAGGCCTAAAACCACATGAGCGTCTCCTTAGCCCATAGGACGAAAAACATAGGTACCAGAATAGTGAGAATCAAACTTCGTGTACCTGTAGCTAGGACCTCAACTTCTGAAGGGCTCGAGGTAGGACTCGGAGGTATTGGTTCTGATGGCCCAGCATCATCTCTTGTCTCTTCTACAACCATCTCCTTGGAGTCTAAAATGACATGAGCGTCTCGTTAGCCCATAAAGGAGGAAAAACATAGGTACCAGAATACTGAGAATCAAACTTCGTATACCTCTAGCTTGGACCTCAACTTCTGAAAGGCTCGAGGTAGGACTTGGAGGTATTGGTTCTGATAGCCCAGCAGCATCTCTTGTCTCTTCTTCAACCATCTCCTTGAGGTCTAAAACCACATGAGCGTCTCCTTAGCCCATAGGATTCTCTCAAGAAAAAACTAAAAAAACGTAGGTACCAGAATAATATGAAGTGTACCTCTAGCTTGGTTCTTCTGGTCAGTTAACCTGTAGAGACAAATAAAAAACACAAGAATGGTTAAGTAAACCTCAATGCTTCCACTTCAATATCTTGGTGCATGATTTAATAGTAACATACTAATTGCATTCCATATATTCCTTTTCAAAAAGCTTTTAAACTAGTAGTAGATAAATCATCAAAGACTGGCTACAAACTCATTAAGTAGATAATTCCATTTAATAATACTAACACAGCATCAAAACTTACGACATGCTGGAGCCTTGAACTGATTCAACAGTTCCTTTGTGACATTTACAACAGTTAGCTCCCATCTCCAACTCCTCCTATGTAGCAAAATTCCAAATTCCTGCACTAGTTTTCGAATATTTAATAAGAGCAAAATCCAACCAACTTCGACAACAGAGATAGAGATTCAAACACACAAGAACACACATAAACCAAAAAAAAAATCAAAACTTTCAGTAGAATAGAGCAAAATAAGAACAAGGGTTTATGTAAAAAAGCTCACCGAAAGCAGATCAACGTTCTCCCAATTCCAAATTCCAACAATCAATCTGATAAAACCGCACTGCGAAAGACGGAACAGTGAATTGAAGATTGACATGGTCAAGCAACAAAGAACTATACGTAAACACAAGTATATGCATAGAGATTTGCAATAGAAATTCATGAGATAAAATTGGATCTTTTTGGGAGGTTTTTGAATAAAAAAGTTTTGATTTTGATTTTGCAAAGCAAACTGAAACACACAGTTGCTGGGGTTTTAGGAAAGTGATGAAGCCCCGAAGATAGAGGAGAGGGAAACAAAAAAAAAAAAGAAAGACAAAGCAAGTCACACGTGCGACGGAATGAGTCACGTGCCACTATTTCAGTATATTTCACACACAGTGTATGATTTAGTGTTATTTCTTTTCATAAGACTACTTTTCATGTAATTTTAATTTTTGCTACACATTGTTTTAAAAATTGTAAGAACATTTTATATGGAAGAATCAAGATCTGGTAAACGAAAAATCGCATATCGAAATTAAAATTACTCAAAAGGATATTTGTATACCTTTTACTGCTTCTTGTATGGATGTAGTCGTCAAACCTGATACATATATGAAGATCATATATGAGAACTAGTTTGTTTCAATATCTAACAACAGTAGTTTGGAGATTTATGTTAGAAGATTTGTTGCATAATATTGTTAGATCATCAAAGTTGAAAGAAGAAGAAGAAGAGGTAGTAGATGCACAAGTCTAACAAGAGATTAGATTTGTTATTCATAATAGGCTTCCTAACAAAAGATTAGACTTGTTCATCTACATCTTAAAGTTAAAAAGCCTATATGATGTCAAAAGAAAAAGAAAAAAAAAACAAGAAATTAAGCAAAATAAGGATGAACTTTTTTGAAAGCAGTAGACTTGAAATTCAACAAAAAGATTGCAATAAGAATAACAAAAGAAAATTCACCCTATTCACCATCACTACAATATTGATAAGTTGGTTATGATACCTACACATCAACAACAACAACACATCATCAGAGCTTTGACAGTGTCCAGCATCTCTTCTCTTTGTTTGTTAAAAACCTGATAGCTTTGTTATCTTCAAATTTATATCATAAACTTTCTGACTGTACTCAAAAGTTACACCACACATTTTGATTTATGGTAGAATTTTTTTTTTTTTTTTTTTTTTTTTTTGCTCAAAGCTTGATGATGCTGATTACAGATAATTACACTCTCCATAACTGGTGCACTGAATACAGTATTGTCGGAACAACNCACTTTTTCTTTTTAAAGGATAAATGAATAAATGAGAATCAATGCATTTAGAAGGAATAGAAGGAAGGAAATCTCTTATATATTTAGTATTTTTCAATTAAAAAATTACAGATAATAAAAATTTAACCTCAAATTTATTTTGTAAGCATGGTAATTATGATATTTGATTATTAAGAATGGTAAAAATAAAATGACAACTAAGATTACTACATAACCATGTTTTATAGTATGATGGACTGGCAAAAAAAAAATATAAATTAAGATTGATTTTAAATTTATACTTAATACAAATACATGTGTTAAAAATATATTACAGCTCATCATCTTCCAGAAACATTTTTCTCCGATTACAGAACTTATGCACAATTTATAAACCCAACATAACTAAGCCCATTTACTATATAATGGGCCTTAAGAAACCCAAAAACTCGTTTTACAAGTTTTCGTCTTCCTCTCTAAAACCCTGAATCTTCCGCAGAACCCTAGCCCTAATCTCTCCGACATACCAATGACCACCGCAGCTCAGCCGCGACCATTACCGGAGCAGGTAACTACTCTACCCAAGACTGTGAACATAGCAATTAAGGCTCTGTTCGAACGTAGAAACAAAAACCCGAAAACGAAGAAGCCACAACAGCTTCTAGAGGAGGACGAATCCGTTTACCTAACCGTAGACCTGAATACGATTCCACAGACGCATGAGAGGAGCGCTTACAGAATCGCCCTTCCGCATCCTCTGATCAACACTACCGAAGACTCGCCGAAGCTCTGTCTCATCGTCGACGACGGGAAAAGAAGTGGTCTCAAAAAGGACAATGCAGTGAAGAAGATCAAGTCGGAGAACATACCGATCACTAAAGTTCTTGAGCTATCGAAGCTTAAAACGGACTATAAATCATTCGAATCGAAACAGAAGCTATGCGATTCCTACGAGAAGTTCTTCTGTGATCGGAGGTTGATTCATGTGTTGCCGAGATTGATTGGGAAGAAGTTTTTTGGTAGCAAGATGATTCCTGTGGCGATTGATACGAGGAGGGACTGGAAAAGGCAGATTGAGAAAGCTTGTAGAGGTGCTATGTTCTTCATTAGGACTGGGGTTTGTAGTGTCATCAAAGTAGGGACGTTGTCTATGGAAAGGGACGAAATCGTCGAGAATGTGATGGCGACTGTGAATGGAGTAGTTGATGCTTTGCCTGATAAGTGGACTTACGTTAGATCCTTGCATTTGAAGTTATCTGAGAGTTTGGACTTGCCTATATATCAGACAGTGCCTGATGACTTGAAGCTCAAGGTTGATCCTTTTGGTGTTAGGGATGGTGAAAAATTAGTTAAAAGTGATGATGATGTTGATGATGGTAGTAAGAGTTTGAAGAAAAAGGATAAGAAAAGAAGGATCCATGAGGTTAGTAATGACGATGAAAACCAAATGAATTTGGAAGATGATGATGAGGTTGATGGTGATCTCAATGGTTCTCGAGATAAAAAGAAGAGGAAGAAGATGAGTAGTAGTAAGTCTGCAGTGAGTGAGAAATCAAAGCAGAAGAATGTATTGAAGTCGAAAAAGCTAAAGAATGACATTGATCAGTCTGGTGGTGGATTGAAAGCAAAGAAGACTAAGAGGAGGAAACAAGAGTATTGATAAGTATTTTTCTTCTTTCTGCTTGAGGGATTATTATTTTGTCTTATCATTATGATTCTTATACGTTTAGACCTTTTGTTATCGATTACTATTTAATCAAACTAGTGGTGACTAGTCATGTTTTTGGTTTTGTCATTTTTGAGTAGGAAACATATGATTATTACATGTGTTTTGTTTCAAGTGATTCTATTTTATTTTCTAAGAATACAACCTCAGAAGGAAAGTACTTACAGGATCTGAATCAAGCTTGATCCAGATCCTGGCTAAGTACTCGTCCCAAGAAACGGCTAAGGAAGAAGAAAAAAAGCTCTCTACTCTTGAATCTCTTAAAAGTTAAACTTCATCTCTCTGTTATGTTGGTTGATGCTATGTTACGGTCTCCTGATGATGTCGAGAACAGAGAGAGCGAGAGCATCGTGTTGATATCATCTGTTGGTTTTTGCCTGCAAATTCCAATCTCAGGTAACTGTATCCCATCTCCGGATATTGATTTCAATCGTTTGACTGATGATGATACCTCTTCATCTCGGACTCTTTTCTCATTGATTGTCTTCCTAATCTGCCATAAGGGTTTTACCAAGATTACAATATGTTTTTAGTTACCATAAGTAGTGTTCCTTTAACAAAAAAGAAGGTAGTTACCTCGAGCAGAGGCAGAGTCTTGTTCTTTATGCTGTCTTGGTTGTATGTGCATAACCCGCTCAACCAGCTAGAAGGTCGCATTAGAAAGTTACCTCCAAGATTTGTAATGATCGCGTCTTGATTGAGTACCCTGAAGTAAAAAAATGCAATTTTAACTTTCTGGTCGGATGTAGAAATCTGAAACATTTCAGGAACTGATATTTGTGTTGTGTCTATGATTGAATGACCTTGAAGGAACGGTTTTAGAGTTAGAGGCATGTCTTAAATCGCCGCCATATGGAATACATCTGGAGTCTATCAAATAGCTTCTTTGTCCACTCATGAAAGCTCCAAAGTCTGTTCAAAAGTCGTTTTCATCAAACCTGGTGAAAGAATGATATATGTCTGCGGATCAAAACTAACGTACCATGGCGAGATAATGACGGCTCGAGCTTCTTACTTCGATACATCTTGAAATCAGAAACATGACAACATTGAAAAAATAAGAACAACAAAACTGAGATAATCTTAGAGAAACAGACGATGATGAGATTATGGTGTGAACCTGTAAATGACTTTTGACATGTGCAATACTCAATCCTTTCAGATTCATCATCTGAAGAACCAATTTTGGTGTCGCTCCTGTAAGTCATACAACAATAACATATCATTACAAACCACCACAGAGAGAGAACTTGAGAGACTGAGAGAGTCGTACTGTGTGGACCGCCTAGTCGTTGGACTGCACGAACAAAGGTGAGATGAAGATCAGGCGTCCAACGAAGCCTAGGCATGTTGGATCGAACATACTGTCTAACGTTGTTACTACTCGTGACTTGGTCTTCGTCTTCAACTGATGACTCTTCTTCATTATTCTTCTCTTCTCTGTTCAGGTCAAGATACGTGTAGCATATTCCTGGTGGAGATGTCCCGGGCCCGGCCATGACTCTCCGGCGAGAGTGTCTTATACTAGCTCTTGAGATCAGTTACTCAAAAACTAAAAACAAAAAAACCCCATGTGAGAGTTTAAATCTCAAGTTATATGTGTATAGTCTCTGTATGATAATTTCGGCGTTGGCTTCAATAATACTATGATCATAAACTATATATAAGCATTATTGTATAGTCTTGTTATGTGTCATAAACTATATATAATATATGTGGACAGACATTTATATTCTTATCTATGTCATGCATGTTTACGTGTAAGTGTAAGTGTTTTTTATGGAAAAGTGTGTTGGAATCTTCCGTTTGGTGAAAACACATTTGTTATTAGGTTTTGCTTCATTTTTGTTAACAGACCAGAAAAATATCCGTTTGTTCTTTTAGTGACAAAGACGTATAAACTTATATCCTTTACTTCTTCAAAATAATCTCTCTCTTTTAACAAAAATTGAATATATGGTGTGATTGAGCAAGAATTCATATTCCAAAATATGTATCATTTTGTTAAGAAAAGATGTTCTGTTTACCTAACATGCCTTTCATAAATCATGTGATAAGGGCTAAGGCTATTTAAATTGGTTAATTAATTGCATATGTGATACTAAGCATCTTGGTTTAAATTAAATAGTCAAGTCTATATGTATATACAATTGGCAGTCGTCGAATATTTTGTGTCATTAGAATTGTAGTTTTGTGGATGAGGTATTAAACATTTCAATCCGACCAAACCACCCTTGTATTTATAACAATTTGCTCTTTAATAATCTCCAATTAAGTTGACCTTTGCCGGAGACTACGCTTTACTCTTTTGTCATATTAGACCACTTTTTCGAGTTTTTCAAAGACAACTTCAGAAAATAAAATCAGATTAGCATAGGAGAAACTCAAATGAAATAAAAGAAATATCGATATGAACCGTTTGATTATTCGAACATATGGTATAGAAGAGGTACAAATTATTCTCTACCCCAACCGAGTACAATGTGGTGGAATGAAATGTTTATACGCATTTTTTATATCTCGATGAAAATTGTACTTGGAACAAAAAATACTATATATTGATCATTTTTCTCATATACTAAGGTTAATTAATACATGACAATCTTCAATCCCAACGATTGAAAACAAAACTTATAAATCTAAGAGAAGGGGGAGTATTGTCAAATGGCTAAGGATGTGATTCCCAAAGATTCTTGGGTTCACTTATGTACAAAACAGAAGTTGTCTTTTATCGTTTTGGTTTTATTATTAGTGACCCTTTTCAATGAGGCATTGGTTAACACACCAGCTTATAGATGTATATATTTTTGTAGGGCTTACTATTAATTACCAAAGAATTCGTATATAATTCGAGAGAGGTAACTATATAATAACTAATTGTCTTTGATTGTCATTTTTGATTATTCTTTCCAGAGAGCAATATTTGTCTTTATTGTCATTTTGTGAATTGATTTAGAATTTGTAAACATATATAAGCTGTAGTTAGAAGAAAGACAAATACGTACAAACACTTTTTACAAAATTTAACCGTGTGAAATGAATATAACTATATAAGGACCTCAAACCCTACACCGAGTTAATTGTAAACCGTCCCAATGCAATTTTCCGACACTCTATGTCTATGCACACACATATCTATACAAACATTTTGGAACATATATGAAAAACGCGATAGGATCAAATTTCAACCATATCGTAGTCATTAATATACATATATATGCACAACTTGAGTTTTTTTATTTTATATGTGAAATCTTTTACCATGATCGCCTCGATCTTCAAATTTAGTGCCCACATGAGTCTCTACTCTCTACGATTCCATCTCTCCCATCAGCTCTCTCTCTTCACTATTAATTAAATACTTCGAATATTTTTCCTCTCTTCTCTTCTCTCCTCTCTCTATCGAAAGATGAGGAAACTATGTTTTGTCCTAACTTATTTACGTACCGACACTTCATTCACAATTCCTCCATTTCCCATGCTCTCTTTTGTGGAGTATATACATAATTGTCTTTTAAAAAAAAATATAATATTTGTACTATTCCTTTAATCGAGATTGAATTTATTTGGTTAAGAGAATCTTATGTCGAGTTCTTTCCAAGAAAATTCCTTTTTTCCATTTCAGAATTACACTGGTAGAACCTTTTATAAAATTTGAAAAAACAACTAGACCATTACCAATACTGGTCCAACAAAGTAGTAATTACTCAACATGATGAATGAGTCTCACCAGGATTCGAGGAACGTTATTGGTACCATTCATCTGTCGTAACAATCTATCACTAAGAATCATGTTTTTGGTGGTAACCGAATTGAGGTAATCTTAATTACTTTATAAAAAAATGAAAAGAACACAGTTACACCATTCAACAATTACAAAGTTAATCAACTTTTCTACAACAGTATATGTTAGTTAATTGATTATTTTTTTATTTTCACATATTCGTAACTAAAACGGTCTTACTGTTTTGTTTTAAAATGTTGCCACGTAAATTTGTACGTTTAACATGCGCAAAGCAGTTTTACAAAAAACATGCGCAAAGCAGCGAGATCTATACCTATATACTATATTTTAAATTTTGAATAGAAAAGGACGTTGATCTAGTCCAGTTGATGATATATATTTTATCTATATAGTAATGCATGCAAGAAGAAGCTAAAAAAATTCTGCATGTTGCCCTAAAGAATCGCCGCAAAATAAGGCACCGTCTTCGAATTCTTCCTCCATCACATGCCTACGTATCTTTTTTTACCAAGGACCCTCATATGATTATTAGCTTCCATATTTTATTTTCTCAAATTTTATAGATTAATTTGGAGATGATGAAAAATGAAAAACACATTGTAGAGTAGTTACAAATTAACGTAGTAATGGTTTCTCTTCTAAGTTTTTAACATGTTTCACATCAAGACTACTCCCAAGAACAGTAAAAAAAAAACGAATATTCATAACCTTTAAGATGTCTGAAGTAACGAATCATGATTAAAAATCACAATGCAAAGATTTGAACACTAGTCTTTCAACTCCATGCTTCAACCACTCGACTACTATAGTCTATATATATGAACTCATCATCTCCGAAATCGATAGTTAAGATTTTTTTACATGAGGACCCTAAGGGAACAAGTAGAAAGCTAAATTATCTTCTTTCTTTTGATCACCAAGCTAAATTATCAAATGAAATTTTTTTAGTGAAACGATAGAGCGTGATGGAATGGAACATAGTCTAACGGTGGAGGCACAATTTGATTATTCTTGGCCTCTTGGGTCTATTTTGCTTTGTGGGGCTTATTAGAAAAGGTCCCTAGAAAAAAGCCAAAGACGCGCTTTATCCACTATGCTTTTTAACACAGTCAAATCACACCCCAATGAACTGTATTCCGATATCCAAATCAGTCACAACTTCGGTATCAAATGCACAACCTACAAAACTGGGTGTGACGTACCCTTCTCGTTCTTTCGAGGGAATTTGTAAAAGATAAAAGATGCCATTTGAGAAGTCTACTACCGAAGACAAAAAACCATTAGAAATATTTTGCAATATAATGAAACTGATACACCGTATCACAAATTGGTATGTACAATCCCGTCCTTCGCAATATAAAAAGAAGACCCCAAATTTTCAGATTATTTCGCAAAAGGAATAATATATAAAAAATTAAAATCCAAACCCACCCAAATTTATGTGAAAGAAGTAAAGAGAGAGTTGTTATATCATTCAAGTTCTAATAACAGGACCTCTGTATGGAACTCGTCTTATCACAAAGTCATCAGGTGGTTGAAATTCCTCAAGCCAAGTCACGTCTGTCACAACTTCCCCATCCACTTCTATCTCACCTGCTCCGTTTCAAAATCCCACCAAGTCAAAATCATTCAAAGATTCTAATAAGGTTTCACAATCGGAGCTTTTGAGGTTCATTTGGATTGAACACCCCTTAAGTATAAGAATTTTCTAATCTTGTGTTTCAGGAGCTTAGTTGTGTTACCTGGTAAGTCTTCTCTTCTGGATTTCCGGAAGTAAGTGCAATGCCTATCATGTTCTGAAGAGTAAGGTGGAGATAAGATGTCAAGAATAGCACAATGCGTGATGGCTTTGAAACAATGAATGTTGCCACCACTTTTCGGATATAATGTTGTTGCTGGGGTTGGAGCCGTCATCTCTTTATCTTTCACCAGTTTAGCGGGTCTTGCTGCTTATGACACAAAAAGAGTTTTACAATTAGACCAGAAGAGTGATTGGTTTTAAAATGAGAGAGTAAGGGAAACACAACATTTACCTTGTAATTGATCATCTGGTTCAGTCAGTTCAGGCTCTAGCCAATCATATGACTTCACATGCATTGAACCATAAACGAGCTTGCTTAGAACGGTCATGCCTGGATGGTTATGAAGAGGTATCATAGAAGAGGGTGGCATGCAGAAAATTCCTATCTGTTTTGACAACATAGACAAAACGAACCAGCTGAGAGACATCATTGGTGGGTGGTACAAGAGAGATAGAACCTTTAACTAGAGACAGACTCAGAATTGACTCAAACGGTGTTTACTCATACTTTCTAGATCATTTGTCATAGGCTTTTTTGCAGACTTCAGGCTCATGGCTTGAATGATGGGTTCCTGAGGTTCTCTCAAAGACCATGTTTGGATGCCCCCCTATTCCCCTAACTTCGAATATGCGGAAAAAGAGAATATTAAATATCAACCGTCTCAGGCTACAGAGCATTCGAACCTTGCTCTACTGAAAGTTCGGTTTTTTGGCATAGTATTCGAAGCAGAAGCATTCCTATACAAACCTAGGAAATTAGATTGGGACTCTTATGCAATGTTCTATCTAAGTCATCTTAAACTAGATCACATAAGATGCACCCTTTCAACCCCACATTTGACTATCTCGTAGTAGCCATCAGTAATCTTTAAAAAACTAAACTTTTTGATACTAATCAGCCATAGAGTATACAAATCAGTATGCTTACAGAGAAACTGTCACACTCATGCAAATGAAGATACTTTATCGCTGGGGGAGACTGAAGAGCTCCATTGCGTTCATTGAGAGGACCAGACCTTGTCCGTGCCAATTGAGCTTCCTGCTCGATGCCAACATCAGATGGCTTGATTTTCTCTGAAACAAAGAATACCAATAAGTCTGTAAGTGCAACAGGGGACCAATGTATATTTAAGACTAAAGTGAGACCTAAACTAATACACTCAAATAAGGTAATTGCAGAATGATCAGATATACTAATTCACATGTTGTGGTCCACACAATTCATAAACAAGTAATTGTCGCAAGCACTCAAAAGGATGACAATGATGAGCCAAATAAAAGATGCTAGAAACTGAAAAAAAACACTGGACAAAGAGTTAACGATAAGTGCATATATATTATATATAATCATACCCAAGACATTGCGAACCTTCTCCAGAGCCTCGTCTGATATTGGTCCGTCTGAAGAGAACGAGGACTTGCAAGTATTGTAAAGCCTCTGAGCAAAGTAAGGCATGATCTGTTACCAAATTCCAAAAGTCTCAAGCTAACCAGCAACGTCCCCCTTTCCGAAAAAAAGGGACTCCAAACTTCTCAATGACAACAGAGGAAAAGAGCAGTTCCCAGTTTTTCTAAACACAACTAACGGATGATACTAAAACTTCATGAAAGATAACCAAATTCGTCTTCTTCAAGTCTACAACATACAGACATTTTTTTCCCCTGAAACAACAAGGCAAAGAACAAAAAGAAAGGATTTTGATATATAATTCTAAAAGGTATCTCAATAAAAAAGATAGCTTTAGTAGGAAACTGCGACTAAAATGAGCATAGTGCAAATGGGTTCTAATCAAACATAAGCATTGGATCACAAAACCATCATTATAACTCAATCACAGAACATGGCTTACACATATAAAAAAATTTCAGAACAACAACAGTGAAAAGGCTCAACATTTAGGTTTGGAAACAGGATATAATCGAATTTAGCTTAAGAGAATCTCAGAAGACATGATGTAATATCAGATTTTCAATAATCAGAGATTCGATTTCTCAAACAACCATCATTAAAAAACAACAGATGCGTGTCAAGAACTAAAAACAGGAAGCCATAAGAAACAAAAGAAGAAACCTGAGGTGAGAGTGGTTGCGTAAGATCCGGAAGAAATAGAATCAATCTCGGTACAAGTTGAATACGATGATGAAGAAGAGAGAGCTGAGAGATAGAGAGAGAGGTCAGAGTAATTATTTTTATTTTTTTGCTTTGTCCGTTTTTTTTTATTTGAAGTAAAGAGTAAAAAAAAAAAAATCTAATAAAAATAAAAAGAGGATCCAATATTCTTAATTGTGTTGCCATATGTGCCCACAGATATTTTTCTTCACCAACTAGGACCCCCCAACTACTAAATTTACTAGATTACCCCCTTCTTCACTAAACTACAAACCAAACTACACATAATTCATGTGGTTATGATGATTCTAGTTGAACAATTTTATTCATTTGATCAAATTTCTAATAAAAAGACTTGAATTTTGAATTTTTCGCTAGTAAATTTTTTTTGGGAAGTTATGAATATATTTGGTTTTGTATACATGAGAATTAGTTATGAATATAGTACAAAAGATGGTAAGTTATCTTATGTATCTTTTTGAGTAAATAATTTGGAAGTTATGCTTGAAAATAACAAAATAACATATAGTTTTCATTGGTTATAAAAAAATTAGGAAATGATAATAATAATAATTTGATAGTGTCTTTTTCTTTGAGAAGTCTTAATAAAAAAAAAGTTTACATTGAAAAGGTCTTGTTATGTAATTTTGTTAAAATCAATCATCCGAGAAAAAAAAAAAACAAAAAAAAAAAGTAGCGTGAAGCTCACGCACTGCTTTTCTATTTTATTCACCCAACTTTTTTTTGTTTGTTAAATAATCTGTTTGTTCATCTACACAGAGAGAAAGAAACCCTAGAATTTGTCAAAAGTAGCATAACAGCAAATTTTGAGAAGGAAGCCATGGCAGGAGTTGGACCAATGACTCAGGATTGGGAGCCCGTTGTTATCCGTAAGAAAGCCCCTAACTCCGCCGCTAAGCGTGACGAGAAAACTGTTAATGCCGCTCGTCGATCCGGCGCCGATATCGAGACCGTCAGAAAATGTTCGATTCTTCTTCCTCTTTATTTCTTAATTTGATTGTATTTGTTCTGGTTTGATCCTATCTTAGAGCTTGCTTAGGTCTCTCTCTAGATTATTTCATTGATTTTGCTATTAGAGCTTTGAGCTGCGGTTTTGTTCTTGATTGAAGAAGTTACTAGCCTTCAACGCTTATCGATGATTTAGGGTTTATATTTGTTGTCAATTGAAATTTCCGATGTATTTGTATTACTGGTTTAGTTGTTTGTTCATATTAGTTTGATAGCTTAACTTCTGCTGGTTTGATTTTGGTTCTTGAGTCTTTTTTTTTTTTTCTTGTTTTTAATGTGTAGTTTCCAGTTATGGCTTCCATCTAACATTTGATTTTGTTTGTGTGTGTGTTGTTTGGATTTAGTCAATGCTGGAACCAACAAGGCTGCATCAAGTGGTACATCTCTCAACACCAAAAGGCTTGATGATGACACTGAGAACCTTACTCGTAAGGCTTAGCTCTCTAATCATTTGCTACTTATTGTGAATTGATTTCCCTAGTGGCTCATGCTCTGTAATCTGAGAATATGAGGTTCGTTATGTTTGTCCTGACATGAGTTGGAATCACAGAGTTTTTTCGTTCTGTTGTATCACCCCTGAGTCTTTGATCGTTTTAGCTATGAGGAACCTTTTATGTATTGATTTATGCAACTGTGAATCCAGATGAACGTGTGCCCACTGAGCTAAAGAAAGCGATTATGCAAGCCCGAACAGATAAGAAGCTAACCCAGTCCCAACTTGCTCAGGTTTTTTTATCCTTCTCTCTGTTTGTATCTTATTATTTAGTACCCCTTTATGTAACTTGGTTCATGACAGAAACTAAACTCTTTTTTGTTTCTTTGTGTAGATCATCAATGAGAAGCCACAAGTGATTCAAGAGTATGAGTCTGGCAAAGCAATACCGAACCAGCAAATCCTTTCTAAGCTGGAGAGAGCACTTGGAGCTAAGCTTCGTGGAAAGAAGTGAACAAAGTCCTAATGATGTAGTAAGTAACAAGAATCAATGCTTTGATCTAATACCGTAACTCTGCCAAGATGAATCTTTTCTGATGTAAGAAAGCAAAACCGTTTGAATGTGTCTTTGGTTGATGGAATCACTCATCTCGTAAACTCATATCAATATAAATAACTTGAAGGTCTTTTCATCACACAATTGAACTGCTTATTGTTGATTTAACATGAATAAAGTACAGAATACAATATTAGAATTCAGGTACAGGTTCTTCTTCAACTGGAGCAATAACCCATTCACCATCTTCGTTTCTGATCAGTCCTTTGTTCTTCTCCACCCACCAAGATCCTGGCACTAAACACTCATCTTTCAAGAACTCGCATGACTTGTTTACTAAAGCAATACTTCTCTTCACCATCAGTTTAAACTCTCCTTTCTTCCCATTCCATCCAGCTACAATATGTAGCATCGCCTGCACATATATGGAAAAGGAATATGTAAATGTTTCGTCTCTGTAGTATCTTTGTAGTCAAAGTTGAAGCAGACTCTTACCTGAAGATTATGCCAATCCCCCGGATTCCTTGAATCTTTTAGGAACGGTGACTTCTTTGTATCGATCACAAAGTTGATTCCCATGTCCACATACCCTAAAAGTCCCCCTGGATATCTAGTTAAGAGATCAATCGTGTTCCTTACATGGAGGATTTTCAAGTTTTTGTGACGCATTGCTTCGTCTCTGAATTCCTTGTTTCCAACCTGTGGACAACCAAATACAATAGCAGTGACCGGAACATCATCATTGGAAGCGTTCTCGGCTATATCATAGGCGGCTAGAACAGCCTCTGTAGCTCCCAAGCTATGTCCAGTCAACACAATGCTCGGTTTCTCGTCCTTATACTTCAGTAAGAGCCCTTTGATGCTAGCTAGCAACTGTGACCGTAGACTCAACTTGGTGAATTTCGATTCGGGTTGATTAGAAGTATAGATTGTGAGCCACCCGAGCATCACCTTGCACCCTTCTTCGTCTTCACTGTCACTATCAAAAGTCGTACCTTCGACTACACCAGAGTCATCCTTCTCCGGTCCACGCAGCAATGGGTCAGCTGAAGTGGACCTAGCCCCCAAAACATTAACCCACTCGTAGTTCCTACTCGTTCCCCTCAAAGCTACATAGATCTCACGGCGTCCTAAAGCCTTAGTCCGTTCATCAGATGTGACAGCAATGTAGCCAAACCAGTTANTATGTAGCATCGCCTGCACATATATGGAAATGGAATATGTAAATGTTTCGTCTCTGTAGTATCTTTGTAGTCAAAGTTGAAGCAGACTCTTACCTGAAGATTATGCCAATCCCCCGGATTCCTTGAATCTTTTAGGAACGGTGACTTCTTTGTATCGATCACAAAGTTGATTCCCATGTCCACATACCCTAAAAGTCCCCCTGGATATCTAGTTAAGAGATCAATCGTGTTCCTTACATGGAGGATTTTCAAGTTTTTGTGACGCATTGCTTCGTCTCTGAATTCCTTGTTTCCAACCTGTGGACAACCAAATACAATAGCAGTGACCGGAACATCATCATTGGAAGCGTTCTCGGCTATATCATAGGCGGCTAGAACAGCCTCTGTAGCTCCCAAGCTATGTCCAGTCAACACAATGCTCGGTTTCTCGTCCTTATACTTCAGTAAGAGCCCTTTGATGCTAGCTAGCAACTGTGACCGTAGACTCAACTTGGTGAATTTCGATTCGGGTTGATTAGAAGTATAGATTGTGAGCCACCCGAGCATCACCTTGCACCCTTCTTCGTCTTCACTGTCACTATCAAAAGTCGTACCTTCGACTACACCAGAGTCATCCTTCTCCGGTCCACGCAGCAATGGGTCAGCTGAAGTGGACCTAGCCCCCAAAACATTAACCCACTCGTAGTTCCTACTCGTTCCCCTCAAAGCTACATAGATCTCACGGCGTCCTAAAGCCTTAGTCCGTTCATCAGATGTGACAGCAATGTAGCCAAACCAGTTAGACTCACGGTCCCAAGCATCTCGTGATTGCGAGCCGAGAAGCAAACCTTGGGGGAGAGCAACGCGAGCTGTGGCGTAGAGGAAGCTTACAACCTCATAGTCAGAAGCGGATTCGAGCATGACCTTTTCGAAGAAAGAAGATTTGCCGTAGCGGCTGGCTCCACAGTACTTGGAGTTTTGGTCGTTGACGAAGGCATCGTAGGTGGCTTGACAAAAGTCTCCGCAACGTAAGATGAGTTCACGAAGTGATTGGTCTAATGGGTCTAAGAGAGTGTCCCAATTCTTTGAACCTAAGAGCTCTTCCCATGATGTTGTTGTAGCCATTAGAGAAATTTTGTGTGAGTGAGGAGATAATAAGTGACTCTTGGCTCTTGGGTATATAAAACAATATTGTTTTTCTTAATTATGTTCTTTTACTTTATACAAGTGGTTGTGTGACCCATATAGTGATAAAAGGTTATCCATGGTGTTGGAATATTATTGGCATATAGTATTTATAACAATCTTCCACATCATTCTCAACCATACAAAATAAAGAGAGTAACAAAAACCCAATCAGATAGAGAAAAGAAAATTCAACCAACCAACTCAATCGATAGATACACACGAAAAGACACGTTTTGTTTGTTTGTTTCTAATCAAACTCGACAACGGGCTTGTCTTCGTCGTCGAGAGTGGCCATGACCCAATCGCCATCCTCTGTCTTGAGCATGCCTTTGTTTTTCTCGACCCACCAACACTTGGGAACCAAACATTCTTCTTTCAATAGTGAACACGATTTGTTAACCAAGGCTATGTTTCGGTTCACTTTCATCTCGAACTTCCCATTCTTCCCGTTCCATCCCGCTACTACGTGTAACATCGCCTGCGCATCCCACCCCAAACCATAACCATTAACAATAACACCAATTAATGTCGGTTCTACTTACATGCATGTGACTAGATGGTTGATGGTTCAAATTCAAACGTCAAGCTTTTGTGTTTGCATGCATGTTTTTATGTGAAAACAAATTAACTAAGAACTAATTCAGATTTCTAAAAGACTAATAATTTCATTAGAAAAAATATTAAAAACTATTGCAAAATGCTGATCATATTTTTGTTTAAAATCTGATCATATTCAAGTTTACGCTGAAATGAAGCAAAATAGAATGACTTGCCTGAAGGTTATGCCAATCACCAGGATGATGAGTTTCCTTAAGAAAAGGTGAAACTCTCGTATCAATTTCAAGTTTGGTCCCAATGTTGACGTACCCCATTATTTTAGCTGGATATCGGGTGATGAGATCAATTTCATTTTTCACGTGCAATACTCTCACATTGTTATGTCTCTTGACTCTGTCGGAGAATTCTCTGTTGCCAACTCTCGGAGAACCAAACACAATAGCCGTCACTGGCGGCACATCGCTATAGCCGCTTGTAACGTTTTCCGCAATGTCAAACGCTGCGAGAGTCGCAACTGTGGCACCTAGACTGTGTCCGGTGAACACTATGCTAGGTTTCTCGTCCTTGTATAGCTCTAGCAATTCTTTTATCTATTCGTACCAAGTTAGCATTTATACCCAAATCAAACAAACTGAATCAAAATTATTTAAAACTAACCTAATTAAAAAAAAACGTAATAATAAGTTCAATATAATGTTTTGGTGGTAACGCTAGCAATCAATTTAATTCAAAATTTCACTACGTACCTTGGTGAGAAGCTGTGAACGTGCACTCATCTTGGTGAAGGGTGAGTTTGGGTTAGCTGTCGTATAAATAGTGAACCATCCAAGCATAACCTCAGGTCCATCCCCACCATCCATCAAGAGTTCTTTAACCGAAGTCAACTTTGCTCCCATCACATTGACCCACTCGTAATTCCTCGTTGTCCCACGAAACACAACATAGATCTCTCTCCTTCCAATCTCAGCCGTCCGTTCATCAGACGTGACCGCGATGTAACCGATCCAGTTAGTCTCGCGGTCCCAAGACTCACGAGACATGGAGCTGAGGAAGAAGGCCTCGTGGTCGCTGACACGAGCTGTAGCGTAGAGGAACGAAACGACGTCATAGTGTCTCGCATCGTCGAGCATAACTTTGTGGAAGAACGATGGTTTGCCATAACGGCTGGCTCCACAGTAGATAGAGTTTTGGTCGTTGATGAAAGTGTCGTAAGTGGCTTGACAGAAGTCGCCGGCTCGAAGGATGAGTTTGCGAAGTGAGTGGTCAAGTGGTTCCAATAGGTTTTGCCAATTGTCTAGACCGAGAAGCTCTTCCCATGTTGGCTCGACCATGATTTGATTTCTTGTGTGAATGTTGTGTAAATTAAAACACTTGAGATTTTTGCTTATATAATCGTGAGAGCCACTTTTACTTTTTAAAAATAATGAAATTATGAACTAATCTTGTGTATATATGCCTTAGAATATGCTAGTGTTCACTAGTAAACTTGTCAACACCTAATATTAAATTCATATTGACTTATCTTTTCATTATATACTTTGATTATCATTTTACACTCTTAAAAACTAACAAATAACGTATCTTTAATGTGTTGTTACATTAATTTGCAAAAATATGTTTCTATTTGTTAGAGAGAAAAAAATACAATAATGGTATAAATTTTAGAATTAAAAATTGTGAGTTTTTAATGAGCTGTAGAAGTATAAATAGGCCCATGATTTGAGATATGTTTCTATGGTTACATTATACTTTGATTATCATTTATACCATAAAAACATCAAATGCTAAAACTCAAATCATGAATTAATCTTGTGTATATATATATATATGCCTTAGAATATGCTAGTGTTCACTAGTAAACTTGTCAACACCTAATATTAAATTTACATTGACTTATGTTTACATTATACTTTAATCATCATTTACACTCTTTAAAAACATCAAATGCACCCTAAAACCAGTAACTTATCTATCATGTGTTACATTAATTTGCAAAGATATGTTTCTATAATTCTATTTGTTAGAGAGAAAAAAAAATAATTATAATATAAATTTTAGAATTAAATTTTGTGAGTTTTAATGAGTTGTAGAAGTAAATAGGCCCATTATTAGAGATAACTTTAGAGCCCAAAAATTGGTAAAAAGCCCAACAAAGCGATACGATCATACGAACGATATCAAAAAGCTAAGGCTACGATGCTCGTCGTCGGTGAAATTTCCCGGCGAAGCGAATTCGGTGTTTCTCCGGTGGTTCAGGCAGTAGTCTGATTCAGATAACGCATCTCACAGTAGTATTTTGATTCTAGCTTGCGATTTCAGTATATCTCGACCAATCGTATCAAATCCTCGTACTTGAATTAGCGATTAACGTAGCTGAGAGCAATGGCTTTGGTCGATGTCGCGATATCTTGTCTCAACTCGATCCGCGAAGTAAGAAAATCGGAATTCACTTTTTTTTTTGTTCGTCTTCTCATTATGTTATCCGTTTTGATCTGCTTCACCTTAATCATTACGATTTCTCAATGATCTTGTTTTGCTCTATTTATGTGTGTTGTTGATAAATGTGTTTGTTTTGCAGATAGAAGAGGAAGTCAAAGATGCCATAGTGTATATTGATGCTGGCTGCACAGAGAGTTTTCAATTTGCAGGAGCTTACCCTTTGTTCTTGGAACTAGGTGCTCGAGCTGTCTGCAGTCTTGAAAACATGACTTCTCTAGATGCGGTAAGCTCGTTACGGTTTTAATGTGGTTAATGAAGATGGCATACTACTTAGATTGTGTTTTTGTAGTAGCTTTCTTTATTTCTTGTAATGGTTCTGTTTGCTTTTTCTCGATTCCATACTTTTGGTATAAAGGGGAATTATGTTACCTAGACAATGAGAGATATTGTGATTTATTTCTTATGATGATGTGACTTTTTGATGCATTGTGCTCTAGGTGGCTGATTGGAATTCAAAGACTGATTGTGCGAAGAGAATTGTGATTATGACATCTCGGCTTCTCAATGATGCTCATCGATATATGCTACGGTGTCTAAGCTCCCATGAAGCTGTTCAGCACTGCACAGTATTCACGTCTATTTCAGAGGTGCTCATCATAAACGCTATCTTTGGTCTCATTCGTTTATTTTATCTCTTCTTTTACCTGGTGAAAAGTGACATTTATATTGGCATATCTCATGCTACTGAAGATAGAGGTGTTCATATTCCATATATTCCATATATAAGGCTCTTTCAGAATAGGTGTTTGTTTTCTTGCGTTTCTGAAGATATATCATCTAATTACTTTATTAATTTGAACGTTGTACAGGGATCTCACTCAGCCATCCCTGATTCGCCTCTAGGTCCAGATGCGTATCGTGAATACGAAACCTTACTTGTTCAGGATTACAATGAACATACTAAGAAAAGCGACAAGATATCTAAAGACAAAGGGGTTTCTAATTTCTCTTCTGCACTTGAATCCCTTACTATGGAGCCTATCATTAGCGAAAATATAGATGGTTCATCAGGTGGTGTAGAAGGTTTGGTAGTTTCGGTGCACCACTTCCCCTTGATTATTTGTCCTTTCACTCCTCGAGCGTTTGTCTTACCTTCCCAAGGATCAGTCGCAGAAGCTTCCTTGTCCCGTCAACATGAGGATTCTCTTAGTTTTGGTTTGCCTCCCATAAGTACTGGATCTATGTCTGATACTGATGATGTTCCTCCTGGTGCAACTCTTACCGCACATTTTCTTTACCAGCTAGCTCTTAAGGTAATTAAAAATGCAGAAGTCGTTATTATTCATGATGTTCATGAAGTACGTGAGCTAGAACACTAGAAGATCTCTGTTTCGCTTGTTTTTCATTAATTTAACTTGTTCTGTACTTTTTCTGAAGTTTGTGACCATGTTGTTGCTTTTTAAAAATTGTAGATGGAATTGAAGTTGGAAATATTTTCACTTGGTGACTTATCAAAGAATGTTGGAAAGATTCTGACAGACATGTCATCAAGTCTTTATGATGTAGGGCGTCGCAAGCGATCTGCCGGCCTGTTACTTGTTGACCGCACACTTGATCTTACCACTCCCTGCTGTCACGGAGATTCACTTTTCGACCGTATCTTTTCATCTTTGCCTCGGGCAGAAAGATTTTCTTCACAAGCACAGCTTAAACAGGGGGTCCCGAGCATCAATCGTCCTTCTCTTGATGTTCAAGTGCCGCTTGGGGAACTGCTTAATGAAGAACCAAGCAAGATTCGGGATTCTGGTTTTCCTGTAGGAGTTGAAGCTTTTTTACGTGGCTGGGATTCATACACTTCTGATCCACAAAATGTAGGTCTGGTTAATGAATGTGACAAGAAATCTACTACCAACTGGACTGAACTACTAAATGGATCTCTAGTCGCTACTGAATGTTTTAGAGGAACACCTTACCTAGAGGCCATGATTGATAGGAAAACAAAGGATGGAAGTGTACTGGTAAAGAAATGGCTTCAAGAGGCTCTGCGTCGCGAAAATATCTCTGTTAACGTGAGAGCTCGTCCTGGTTATGCTACAAAACCGGAGCTCCAGGCCATGATCAGAGCATTGTCCCAAAGCCAGTCGTCTTTGTTGAAAAACAAAGGGATTATTCAGTTAGCGGCAGCTACAGCTGCTGCTCTTGATGAATCTCAAAGTGCCAAATGGGATACTTTTAGTAGTGCGGAGATGATGTTAAATGTGAGTGCTGGTGATACGAGTCAGGGATTGGCTGCTCAAATTAGTGACCTGATTAACAAAAGCGCTGTTGCAGAACTTCAAGCGAAGAAAAATGAGAAAGCAGATACCTCATCACGAGGGCTGCTATATTTTCGCGATGCCCTGCTCCTTACAATTGTTGGTTACATTGTTGCTGGCGAAAATTTCCCTACATCTGGCTCAGGTGGGCCTTTCTCTTGGCAAGAAGAGCATTTTCTAAAAGAAGCCATTGTCGATGCTGTTCTCGAGAATCCATCAGTTGGAAATCTCAAGTTTCTGAATGGGTTGACAGAAGAGCTTGAGGGCCGATTGAATCGTCTCAAGTCAGAGGAAACCAAAGAAAGCCCCTCTGATGATCACTTAGACATTGATGCTCTTGATGATGATGCATGGGGAAAATGGGGTGACGAGGAAGAGGAAGACGTTGACAATAGTAAAGCAGATGAGTCCTATGACGATATGCAGCTGAAGCTGGATTTGCGTGATAGAGTAGACAGCTTATTTAGGTTTCTCCACAAGTTATCGAGTCTAAGAACAAGGAATCTACCACTAAGAGAAGGCTCATTGGCTTCAGAAAACAACTTTTCTGGCGATCCTTCTGGAAACAAAGGGCTACTCTACAGGCTTATAGCAAAAGTGTTGAGCAAACAAGAGATACCTGGTTTAGAATACCATTCTTCTACTGTCGGAAGGTTTTTAAAAAGCGGGTTTGGAAGGTTTGGTCTTGGTCAGGTTTGTTAGACCATTTCTCTCTACCTATACTTTAATCTTTCCGCCATCCTCCACAAGATAGACACTGATGTCAGTATTACTACTGCAGGCAAAACCGAGTCTAGCAGACCAGAGTGTCATTCTTGTCTTTGTCATTGGAGGAATCAATGGTTTAGAGGTTAGTTTCTTCACCACAAAAAAAAATCTCATTCATATGTCTTAGGCCTGACCATCTTTTTAATAACTGTTTCTGTCACTGTTTCCTCCATTGTCAAAGGTTTTGGAAGCTCAAGAGGCTGTATCAGAGAGCGGAAGACCGGACACTAATCTTGTTATTGGAGGAACGACACTTCTAACTCCTGACGACATGTTCGACTTATTGCTTGGACAGTTCAGCCATTTTTGATCTCTTCCAAACAAACCTCACTCTCATAACCCCTCTGTTATTAGCTTGTAAAGCTATGTATTAGAAAAAATATGATCAAATGTTAACTTTATAAAACTATAGTTCCATTTTCGAAAGAAAACAAGAGAATTGGGTATGAATTGTGAATAAGCGCGTTAATAATTCTATCGCCAAATTATTTACATCTTTGGTCCCTCAATCTTTGCAACATTTACAGAAAAAGCTTTAAAGTTATAAAATTGAGAAATCCTCTTAAACCCCAAAAAATCACATTTCACACGAAAAACCTCGAGTGAGTGAGAAGAAACAATGGCAGCTATGAAGCTTCTACTCTCTCAAGCTCGCCGCCAAGGTCTAACCATCCGATTTCAACAAATCCCAAGACTCTTCTCTTCCTCACCACCACCATCCGCTTCGAACCCGTCTCCCCCCGATTCAAACGAATCTCACAAAAAGCCCGTCACAATCGAGCCAGTCTCGTACGCCGCCAAACCCAAAGATGATAAACCCGAACCAACCAATGTTGAATCGGCGGAGAATCTGAACCAACCCTCGGAGTCAGCGAACCGTTCGAGCTGGACAAGAGAAGAAATCAGATACGTGAAAGACTCTCAATCGATCAATCCGGTTTCTTACGCTCAGCGTGTGGCTCCGCTTCCTGAGGATCGAGTCGCCGGTGAAGATGAAGGAGAGAGAACTCCGGAGGAGATGGAGAGAGAGAGGAAGAGGATTGAATTAGAGAATCGAGCTAGAAGAAGGTTCTTAAGAGCTAATGCTGTTGAAGAGGATACTTCTTCACTTCCTTTGCCGACTTTGCTTAAACCAGAGCTGAAACATGGAAAGAAACCTATTTTCGATCTCATGGAGGCCATTAGAGAGATTAAGGTCAGGATTCAGTTTACACCCACATGATTGATTTCTCAAACTAAGCTGCCATTGTAATAGAATGGAAGCTTTACACTATTTAGGGTTCCATGAACTTTTTTGTGTCAAAGGATTTTTTGTCTTTTACTTGTTTCGTAGCTAGGGGACTTTAAATGAGTATTATAAAGGATGCTAAGATCATTGGGATTATTTGATTTTATGATGTAAACATAGGACGTCTCATAGAAGGCTTGGTAGCTTTGGTGCGAGCTGTGGATTAGTTTAGAGGGGGCTATGTTCTTACGTAGGGAACTTTAAATGAGTAAATAGATCTTGCAAGTTTTGTCTAATGATGGTACTGTTAAGAGTTGTGGATTTTGTAAACTGGTAATGGTTGTTGCTGAGTTGGTTTTCAAGTAGTGTGAGGGAGGACAGAGCGATGCTTTAACGTGAATATGGACTCATTAATTTGTGCATTCCTTATAATTCATATATTTTTCCGTTCTGATGCTGTTTTGATGAATGGTTCAGGCCAATGCGAAGGCTAAATTTGATGAAACTCTTGAGGCGCACGTGAGGTTGGGCATTGAAAAAGGAAGATCTGAGCTGGTATTTGATGATTTTCTTTTCTCTGGAAATACATAAATCTCTCTAGCCTGTTCTTAAATTTCTCTTGTATCATTTAGTCTTAGAAACAGTTGTTCTCCCTGGCTTTATTTCTAGACTGACTGATATCACTGTTTAAACTGCAGATAGTTCGTGGTACTTTGGCTCTACCCCACTCTGTTAAGAAGGTAAAAGAAATGTCTTTCTAATCCATGATGGAAATTTCTGTTTACCAGCCACTTATATAATACAAGAAATGATCTTCCTTGTTCAGGATGTGAAAGTGGCTTTCTTTGCCGAGGGAGCTGATGCAGAGGATGCAAAAGCTGCAGGAGCTGATGTCGTTGGTGGTCTTGAGCTCATTGAAGAAATCTTGAGTAAGGAACCAATGCATTTTACTTCAGCCTCCTCGGATATTCACTTCTGACATCTAATGAACAATTGAACATGCATGCATTTGGCTCTGTCATAACTTATCTCATTTCTCGAGACAATCTTTTTGTTTGTTGAATTGTGTTCCAATACTAGATTATTTATCTGTACTTATAACTCCATCTGCAGAAAGCGGCAAGATCGACTTTGATAGATGTCTTGCAACTCCAAAAATGATGCCCCGTGTTTACAAGGTTCTTGGATATGAGCACTTATATAAAATTCTTTGGAACATGATGGATGCGACATCTTCTCACATAACATACATATGGTTTGTGCTTATTTGCAGATATCAAGGATTCTTAACAATCACGGTTTGATGCCAAACCCCAAAGTGAGTTTGATTCTTTCACTCAGCATCTTACTCTAATGAATCAGTTGGTATGCTTACCTCTTGCCCTTAAATTAATTTGAAGGAATATTATACTTGTTGTGTAGCAAGGTAGTGTGACCAAGGATGTTACGAAAGCAGTCAAAGACGCAAAAGCTGGACATACCAAATTTAGAATGGATAAAACTTCGATTCTTCATGTGCCACTTGGAAAGGTGACATCTCTTCCCAAAGACTTAGAAGTTTATCTGACTTTCATTAGCTTTATTCTTAACAACGAACACTTTCCTGAAAACCAGATGAGCTTTCCTGAAGACGCTTTACGAGAGAATGTTGGTGCTTTCATGAACGCCCTTTTGCTAGCAAAGCCAGCCGGATTGAAAAAGAGTAAGTCATACCGTGAACTTGTTAACTTTTGTTGAAAGAGATTATTGTTTGGCTGATTAGAGAGTACTTGTCTTTGCTTTTTTTCTTTCTGCAGCTTCAAAATATGCTGGCTATGTCAATGCATTCCACTTATGCAGCACGGTAAGCTTGTATATCAAACCCAATGTCTCCTTCTAGAAACACGTTTGGAATCCATTAAGCCTAAAAGAATTTGCTTTTGCAGATGGGAAAGGGTTATCCAGTATCGATACAGTCGTTATCTAGAGCAGCAGATCTTCATACCAAATTGCAGCTCAAGTGAAGTAGGCTCCAAATGATAAATCTTAAATTATCCAGGAAAAGTTTGCCAACTGTTTCCAAATGCTGAATCTTTGAAACATTATGATTTGTTGTTTCTTAAGGTAGTCTATTGCTCAATTGATCGAATTGGCTTTTGTATCTTTTAGTCACCTTTGTTGTTACTGTTTTTGAAAAGCGCTTATCATCCACTTCTCCATAAAGGCCTTTCACTTGAATAAGACAACAAATTTTGTCCTTGTTTGTTTCCATTACCACTTCAGTCTCTCAATTTAAAAAAAAAATGTTTGACTAATCAAGTCTCTGATAGCACTAAATATACAGTATTGTCAATCCCTTCATACCTATAGACTGATCAATTTAACAATCTACAGTATAAACAAAGTGAGAATTTATGATTTCTAAGCTTGCTCATTTTCCTCATTTAATTTTGGTATCCATTCTTTAAGACTGTACTACATTATTTACTGTAAAATACATTGTTTTAGTTGGAGACTAATAAAAAACCAACATTATGTTGGAACGTTGTGATACCTCTTTTCTACAACCTAAAATGATAACACTCATCCACCTCCACGCTCTACATTATCAGTTTACTTGAGACGGTGAGGAGGATCATGACCAGAATGGTGAAGAGGCATCTGAAGTAGTAAATGAAAGGAAAAGTAGTAATGCATGTGGATGACTTATCAATTTTAGCTTAGACACCCTTTTGAACCAAAAAAAAAAAAAGCTTAGACACCCCAAAAATTCGATTAGTTTAAATTGGAGGGAATTGTTCTGAATTGAACTGATTAATTAATTAGGTTTGATTCAATTTTTTGGTTAAATTTTGGTTTGGTTCACATAAAAAGTAACGTAAAGTTAAAGAGAATTCTAAAAATTTTTTTGCTTGTAATTTCAATTTATAATCCATGATTTAATACATTATTAAATTTATAAGAAAAATATGAGAGAAAGCATTAAGCTTATGCATGGTGTGATTCAAAAAAGCTAAACATAATCTTGTGTGACATTAAATTATTTCAAACAATATGAGATAATAATTTAGAAGTTATATTAAATATTGTTTATTGTGTTTACAAAATTCAGATCAAATTGATTAGTATTGTTAGTTTCACCCATGAGTCGAAGAATTGCTTTGTTGTTCAAGTTTTGTTCAAGTTCTCATAGAACTCTTCAGTTAGTTTCATCTCTGGTCTTTAATGTGAAGGCTAAAGGATCATATGCTATAACAGAAGAGACTTCTTCAGCAAATGTTCAACAATGGAGGCGAAAGAACTTCTTCAGAGGTTTTTTTATGTCGGAAAATCCAAAAAGAACTCTCATGGCATAGTGGAAATAACCGTTCCACTTCCGACAAGTCTGGTGGCTGGGACAATCACGTAGTTCGCGGGTGTTTTTGAGCATGTTTGAGAACTTCTTCAAACATTGCAAGAGCAAGAGCCTTCTTCTCATCTTCATCCTCAAGCTTCTTCTTAGCTTCATCATCATCGACCTTCTCATCTTCATCTTCACCTCTCTTCTTCACAAGAAGAGGAGCTAGCATCTTCTTTTGGTTAACCAAACGAAGACCAAGACCAAGCTTTCGCTTTGGTTTCAGTGAAACCCTATTGGTGTTGGTGTTGTTGTTAGAAGGAAACAAAGGTTTGGTGGGAAAGAACAGAGCAGAGGTGAAGGTTGAGATTGACATTGTTTGTCTGTGTTTGGGTTTTTTTTTTGGTTTGAGAAATAAAAAAAGGAAGAAGGAGAATGATAGAAGAGAAATGTAGAGAATGTGTAGGATATAAAGACGTCAAAAGCATTTTAAATTATTTCAAACAATATGATTTAATAATTTAGAAGTTATATTTATACTAAATTTTTTTTTTGTAAATACTCGCAATGTAGCGCCGCCCTAGTTAAGATTTCAAATTATTGTGTAATAATCCTTGGCAAAATTGATTTGTTAGATCATATGGGTAAGAAATTTGAAGTTAGTTTGCTGGGAGATAAGATATGGAGGTTATGGTTAGGTAGTGGATTTCAAAATGTAGTAGAATTTTACAAGTTAGTGGCTGGACTCTGTTAGGTTTGATGTAGTTGGGGTAAGATTCAATAATTAAAGCTAACCCATAATTCAATATGAAAAGTCTTTTATATACCATTTGAAATTTTGTGTTAGTTGCTGAAGTTTTGTAGTTGATAATTGTGTTTAATATATAACTGAATACATTTAATTACCTAGACTAAACTGGTAAGTTAATTATCCGTTAATCTCTCAATAAACAATGAGGTTACAAATATATTTTTGTACAAGAGTTGATCAACTTTGAGAGTTTTTAAAGTTGTTCCACTCATATTTGACCAAAATAATATGAGATTGAGTACAAAAGAAAAAGAATCTTTTAAGATAATAGATTCTTTTGACATATAATTGTTCGGTTGTATACCATTTTCTAAATGTGAGTTTACATAGATATATATATAAATGATAACTGGCAAACATATCCACCAAGCTAAATATAAATTATTTTATCATTTTAAACTGATATTATACAAAAATAGATTATTTATGAACAATACAAACACAACATTTTTTATACGCCAATCAGGATCATATTTATCAAATATATATCATAATATATTTCTTCATTAGCTCCCACGTCCGAGATCGTTAACCAATTTCGGTTTTGGTATCAGTTAAGGAATACTGGAACTGAAAAGGATATTGATGGATATACCGGAGGGTCGGTATATGAGAGACTGACTATACGAGGGAGTGAAGAAAGTGAAGAAGCATACAATATATTGGTTTAATGATCCTCCAAAAGAGATATGATGTGTTTATTATGATTATACAATCTATATATATGGTTAAGACTTGAGAAGTCAAATGTTAAATTGTCATGACATGTGATGATGCCTATGTGAGTCCAGGAATCTTTCTTCTCCACTCATAGCAAACAAATTTTGTTTGATTAAGATATATGGTGCTTTTATTTAGACTTAAATCAGTTTAACTTCCATTCCTATTACTTAGTTTACTCCAGCTTACATCTCGAGGAGTAAGAAGTTACTCTTCTCCGTTTGTAATAAGCCCATATTGATCAATCTATAACTATAAAAACACCGTTAAATTCACTTACCAAAGTTGTAGAATGTACTTAAAATATACTATAAATGGTGGTTTCTGAACATTGATCAATATAACTGTTTACGTGAGTGATTAGTGTCTAGTGAAAAGGAAACTGAAAGTTAGAGAAGATGGAGACGACGAACTAAAGTTTATAGAATTCATGGTTCGATTTGAACTGCTACGCCGATCTCGTCGAAATTATAATGTATTTTTGGAGTCCACTAGATCTTTTGTCGTTCTTCCTTAATTCTTCTTTACAACTTTGGCTCACGATATAACTGCAATACCTACTCTCTTTCAGTCCTCTGTTGCGTTATACTAGTCATATAGACTTGGTGTCTTCGACACACTTGGAAGTTGGAAGGAGGACACTTCTTCACATATACTATTGTTCGTTCTCCGCGTAATAATAATGATTACTCTTTATCAACTTATGTAATCAGCCGTGTCGATTATTAGCTTTACCTCTAACAGTTTGGGACATGCGTCGAAATCGAGATTGATCTGTTTGATCTAGTCAATAGTCATTGATTTGGTGCTTGTTATATAGTTTTTGTTATCTCTTCTTCACAGTATTTTCTCGTTATAATGCTTAACTTAGCACCACTATATGATTATGTGTTGTATTCCTATCCGTTTCGTTTTTAAGTATCTTATTTAAGCCAAAACCCAAACATAGATCATAAAAATAATGGTTTCTATAGTAATTTTCTAAAAGTGTATTTAAGCCAATAAAACCAAACCACTACTAAACTGGGAAAAAAATGTTTGACTAGCACTAAATATATTGTCAAATCCCTCCATACCTATTGACCGATCAATAACAGTATAACCAAAACGAGTGTTATTTAATTCGACGTCGTTTTGGTAGTAATACTCCTCGGCGGGTCTTTTTGATATACTTTGGACGCGGACGACTTTTAAACTTGCCCTGCTCCTCTCATTTTTCACAATTTCGACCGCTGATGTGCTGCTCTTCTCTCCCATTTCCAAAACCCTAATTTGGGATTGAGTTTTGAGAGCTTTCGTCAATTTAGCCGCCGCCTCTGTTGCGGTTAGCAAGGTACGTTTTTTCTTTGGGTATTGATGGTTTGAGATCACTATCTCTCGTTGAATCCAAGGCATACAAAAAAAAAAATGGAACTTTGAACTCTGTGGCTGCTGTTTCTGAGTCTAGTTATTGAAATTTCGTGTCTTTTTGATTCTGTGTTTTAGGGTTTGGTAATGGATAGGCTCAGCCTTTTACCAGATGAGGTTCTTGGGCACATCTTATCCTTTCTCCCCTCAAAACATGCTGCTTCGACTTCGTTACTCTCTCATAGGTGGAGGAATGTGTTTGTTTTGAATCCAAGTCTTAACCTTGATTATGTGCTTGATGAGGCTATTCAATACCGGCATGACCATTCCCAAGATTTCATGGATTTTGTGGAGAGTTTGCTCATTCGGCGAGGCAAGTCGCCAGTAAAGAAGTTCGCTTTGAAGATTCATCTCCCTCATCTATTTGGAATAGACCCATCTCGTGTTCATTACTGGATATGCAATGTGTTTCAGCTTGGTGGTCTTGTGGATCTTGATCTGTTCATCACTTTCCAAGGAGAACGTCACCATGTGCCTTTGTTGATCTTCAAGAGCAAGACACTGGTTAAGCTGAGGCTAGGACGTGGTTTTAAAATCAAGCTTTCTCATCAGGATGTTTATCTTCCTATGCTTAAGACTTTATGTCTTGACACTGTTGATTTAGAAGGAGGTCATGATGTCCTTGAAACTCTTCTACCTCGTTGCCCTTTGCTTGAAGAACTGGTTCTTGATGATATGCGTTGGAAAACAAAGTGTGTTTCTGTGTCTTCTCCATCTCTAAGGAGACTACGCATCCGATTCTTTAATATCCCCATCATCTCTCTTGATGTTCCCAATCTTGTCTACTTGGAACTTTCTTGTATATTTGGGAGCAAGTATGCAAATCTTAACTTGGATTCCCTCATCGAAGCTAGACTCAATCTTTGGGTAGAAGAACAACGATTAAGGGCACTAAGAGCTGGATATGCTCATTTAGTTTCTGCTGACCTGATGGATCTCATCACTGCAATCAGAAATGTTAAGGTCCTTCACTTAACTAGTGATGCTTTTGAGGTCAGTCTTCTATTATTTATTTATTGTTGTAACAGTCATTTGCTGCTCAATAAAATAAAATAAGGATAGACCAAGATTGGTTAGGTTCTGTGTCTTCTTCACCAAGTCCTGTGGTGGTAGTATGATCTTAATTGGCATTACAGTCTTCTGATGGCAAACTGGATCCGTTTAATTGAGTTTCTGATTCAAATATTGTATGACTTGAGTAATGACCAGCTGATTTGGTTTTGTTGCAGCTGTTTTACTACTCCGGTCAAGATTTACCCATGTTCGACAACCTTGTCTGTCTATCTATCGCAAGTGACAAGAAGCAAGGATGGCAAGTTCTGCCACTTCTGATCAAGAACTCTCCAAATCTTGAAACTCTCATCTTCAAGGTATCTCATGATAGCAGACTGACATATCCTAAACGCCGTATATACCGATATGTCTATAACTTTGTCTCCTTTATACATCAGGGTCTAGAGCACTACGGAACTTCAAAATGTGGGGATGCATGTGTTTGCTCTGCAACTTGGGAGGGTAGGCCGTCTTGCCTGTCATCTTCTCGAGTAAAAGTGCTGGAGATATGGGGCTATCAAGGAGTTCTAAGAGATCTGTTACAAGTGAAGCATTTCTTAGAGAAGCTACCATGTCTTGAGCTGCTGAAACTTTGTGCTGTAAACAACATCCAAGTGCCCATCAATGTACAGCATCTTTTGACGCTTCCAAGAGCTTCATCAAACTGCAAGATCGAAGCCATACCTTAACCAAATAGATAAAAAAGCAAAAGCCTACTGAGGATGCTTATGGTTTTGCTAAGTCCTTTCTAATATCTCTTGAATGTGAAGTCTTTAATTTGTATTTGGTTTATGATAGAAACCTTGCCAGCAGACATGAGATAAACTGTGTGGTTATTGTCATTTTACTTTTATATATGGAACATTTCTTTTTATTGTCAAGAGAGTCTTTATAACCCAGGTTTAGAAAAATTCATGAACTTGAAGCAACTTGAACCAATCATTGTATTGAAATTACAATTCAACAATATTTATAGTTATGAAAAGAGGACTGAGATTATATACAATAGTCAAACTGACTAAATCTCTGCTAAGTCATGATCAGATCAGCTGACTGAAGCATATTCATTCGGCTCTCTTCCTTAAATCTTGCTCTCTCTTGAATCCTTTGAAGCTCCTTCCGAAGCTGCTCACTCCCCATCTCTTGTCTCTCCATTGTCACGAGTCTCTCTCCATTGATCTCGCCAAGTAACACTTTCCTCCTCAAATCAGGATTGTTAGTATCTCCCATGTTGAACAGAATCGAACGGTACTTAGCTTTTTGAGGTCCCATGAAACAACCTAACTTTTCAAACATTGCACATTCCACAGATACAGCCACAACGCAAGGATCAGAAGCAGCGACTCGTGTCTTCATCTCCGTCTCAACAACCTCATTAGCAACTTTAGCCAACGATGTTTGAAGAATCTCACGCACCTTGTCTCGTTTTGAATCTCCAGTCTTCTTCATTGTTGGAATCATCTTGACCGGAGTTGTGTCTTCATGACGGCTCTGTTCTCTACCCGAAGCATAAAGAAGCCGCAGCCAAAGATTCCAAAGAAGCCTTCCTTCCGATCTAATCTCGGGGTGTTTGTGATCGTTGAAGAATCTCAAACCCTTCCCCACCATGGAGGTAGTGCAGACAACGTCACAAGCAAGTGACTTGGGAGCTTGTTTCAAACGACTCACGGCGTCTACAAACCTCGAAACCTCGGGAGAATCCTCAACACCTCTCACAGACTTAGCCGCTCGAAGTGCTGCCTCGAACAACTCCAAGAACTCTTGTCTCTGCATCGTTCTCGTTCTTGATAAGGTCTTTTGTGTGTGTTTGCTCTCTGCCTCTCTCAATCGAATGAGGGTTTGGAATCAAACGAAAGAGAAGAGACACTGGGAATGGTTAGAATTGGTCTCAGATATGTTTATATAGAGAGAGTAAGCGCGTTAGACCCTAATCCCATTCCAAGTAGGTTTTGTTCATTATTAGCTTCATGATACTAGTTTTTTTAATTTACTTGCTATCCAAGTCCGTTTGAAATTTCCTTTTTTTTTGCTTTGTAGTTCTGATAGAGTTTCCATTTTTCTTCATGTGATTATTTTACAGTGGGGACTTTTATTATCAAATCAACTTACACAAAGAAAAAGGAAAAAGACACAGCAAATCAATATCTCAACATACCGAATAAAGCCATGTCTTTTTTTAGTTGTGTATTAAATCCAATGTAAATTTATCCATTCCCAATATATCTGAACTAAAAGAATTATATTCTTAGAACCTTAATCATCCTAAAATAATGCTCTTCTAAGTGGCTAAACCTAGCAAAAACCAACAAAATCACAGTTAATGAAAACACAAAACTCAAATTGCATATGTCTTGGGGTTTGATAGTTTCTTTAATTCTAAATTGCTTATGTCTTACCCATCAGGGTTTGCTCAAAATGGAATTGTATGAAGATGCCTTAAGAATGGTTAGGGAGATGGGAACTAAGTACTGGTTTAAAGCCTGATGCTTCACTTTGTCCAGTGTGTGTCCTTCTGATATTCTCTTGAGTATGTGGATGTTATTAAGGGAAAAGAGAGAGATTCACGGGTATGGAACTAGTGAAAGGGATTGAGAGTGATGTTGTATATTTTGGGATAGTAGCTTGGTTTGATATGTATGCAAAACGTGGGAGCTTATGTTTCTGATGTGCAATTACTTGGTGGAAACCTTCTCGTTATCTTTTTTTCAGGTGCCAGCGCTTGAGAACAATGTGATGGAAAACTCATTGGGGAGAGGTCTGGTTTTGATCAAATATCTTGGTAACACTTTTGAGGGACCTTCGCTTTACCCCGAGGTAAACTCAAGGGTGAAGATATGACCTGACATTTTCATGTTCTTTCTCTGTTAATTGGTCTAATACCACCTTATACGAACGTAACAGGTGGTCTTTAACACCGATGCAGAGCCCATTTGAGTCGGGAGAAACAGAGAAACTGTCTGGTTATATTACAGCAGTACTAAGAGGAGTTAGTCTTTGTAGTTCATCATCGATTCAACTTTTATTCACATCTCAAATCAGGTAAAGCATCTTGTCTTTACAATCTCTAGGATCTTATCTATTCTTCCGAGATGCAGAGCCGCTCTCATTCTCCCCTCACTCACTTCTACAGCCAGTTGTCACCAAACACTTGACGGATATCACTTCACTATGTCCGAGATATATTGTGGTTTCCAGCTTTCTGAACAGAGCTTCCCCTGTTCCGTAGTCTCTTTGATTCCTGTGTCAGAGATTTTTTTCGACAGAGAGCCTTCCTCCGTGATAAGTCATAACTATCTTCTATATCTAAGGTTTTTCAAACTTGCTAACATAACATAACATAACATAACATAACAATCCCCTGTAACTGTAACTGACCGTTGTCATAAATTCCCAATTTTTTTATTTTATTTTCTGAGATCATAAAAAAAAAATGGAAAAAAGCAAACGGTCGAAGCAAACCTAATTTATTTCCTTTTTGGAAAACAAAACCTAATTAAACCTTTTGCTTATAAATACTCTCGAGTCTCACACATACTCTCTTCTATCAGATATCCGAATTCTCTGTTTTCTCTGTTCATCGAAAACCCTAATCTATGTTTTCTCCTTCATCATCTTCTTCTTCTTCTTCTTGATCTCCCGTCCTCTTGTCTTGAGTCAATCCCCAACGATCGTGATTGATCTCTCCTTCCCCTTGTCTTGAGTCAGTCTCCAGCGATCGTACGTGATTGATCTCCACCCGCTTGTCTTGAGTCAATCCCCAACGATAGATATCTCAGTTCAGGCTCTCCTCTCTCACCCTAAATAATAAATATCACCGGCGGTGAAGGAGAGAACGTCGGAAGAAAGAGATCGGGGGAAGTGAAAGCGATGAGTCCCTAAGAGAGAGACAAGGTTTCAATGGCTTTTTTTTTTGTCGACAGAATCACATCAGCAGGTACATGATTAGGGTTTACTACTAAACCCTTGTTTTACATGATTGATCTTTTTTAAGGGTTTACTGCTTTTAACTAGGAGATAACGTCGGAGGATACAGGCATGATCAGTTCTCGATGGTTTCGACGAGACGATGATCAGTGAAAAAGGTACGAGTATCCTCAGATAGAAAGGTTTCAATGGCTTTTTTTGTTGACAGAATTACATCAGCAGGAGGTACTTACTTAAAAGTTAGGGTTTTTATTTTGCAGGCTTGGCGGCGTGTGGTCACCGTTTAATCTCGGGGTCTGTTTTTGTAAGGACGTTCATTGTCTCTTAATCTTTCTTTTGAGTTAGCTTTTCGTTGGTTCCTTGCTTTATTAATGACTTCTTCTTGCTTTATGTGATTTCAGGTTTTGATTCAAAAGGAGTTAATGTTACGGGTCTGATGAGGAATCGGAAATAAAAGGTTAGTTTACTTATTACTACTCTTTATTAAACTTTTTTGTTTGCTTAGCTCTGTTTTTTGCAGACAAGGATTAACAAATTGGTAGAGTTGAGACTTTCACACCTCTTGCTACTTGCTTTTCTTAGCTTTGTTGCAGATATGTTGCCCTTCAAGTGTATATTGTTCATGTTCTTAAGTTGGATTTCACACCACTAAATAAAGGTACACATTGTGTTGCAGATATATGTTCCCCTTCAAGTAGTTTTATTTTGCTGCAGGCTTGGATTGTGTGTTTTTGATGCAGGATCACGTGAAAATGCTTTGAAGAAGTTTGATGATGGCCCATTCTTCCTCGGCGAGCTTAGTTTTGACTTGGCTTGGTCACTCACCGTCTAATTTTTGTAAGGGCGTTGTCTCTTACTTCTTTTTTTGATTGTTTTTGAGTTAGCTTTTCGTTGCTTCTTTTGCTTACTACTATATATGATATATCTTCTTGTTTTGGGATTTCAGGTTTTCGACAGATTAGGAATCATGATGCATTTCTTGATGGTTGGTCGGTTATGATCCAAAAGGAGTTAAAAGGTTTGTTTACTTGCTACTTAATTACTACTAAACCTTGTTTTGCTTAGCTCTGTTGCAGATAAGAAAAAGATGATGATTCCTGGCTCTGTTGCATATAATGATGATCCATGTAAGAGGATATAGGAAGAGTTGGGGGCAGTGAAAGCTGCGAGTATCTAAGAGAGAAGGTTTCAATGGATTTTGTCGACATAATCACATCATCAGGTACTCACAGAACTGAATGAAGTTGGATTTTATGTTGCAGGCTTGTCTTGGTAACCGTTTAATTTCTGATTTTGTAAAGTGTTAAGTGTCTCTTCTTTCTTTTGAGTTAGCTCTTCTTTGGTTCTTTATCATGATTTCTTCTTGTTCTGTGATTCAGGTTTTCAACAGCTGATTTAAAAGGAGTCAATGTGTCTGAGGAGTCAGAACCTAAAGGTTGGTTCACTTACTACTAAACCTTATTTTGCTTAGCTCTGTTTGTTGCAGATAAGGCTTAACAAATTGGTAGATAGACGTTCACACCTCTTTCTCCTTGTTTTGCTTAGCTCAGTTGCAGATATGTTCGTCTCCAAATATCCTGTTCATGTTCTTAAGTTGGATTTCACACAGATATGTTCCTCTTAAAGTATGATGTTTTTGTTCTTATTTTGATGCAGGCTTGGATTAGTCATCATTGTTTTATTTTTGCTGCAAGCTTGGCTTGGTCACCGTCTACTCTCGGTCTGATTTTGTTGTAAGTACGTTAATTGTCTCCTAATCTTTCTTTTGATTTAGCTTTTTGTTGGTTCTTTTTGCTTATCATGATTTCTTTCTTGTTCTGTGATTTCAGGTTTTCAACAGCTGATTCAAAAGAAGTTAATGGAATTAGAATTAAAGGTTTGTTTACTTGTTTCTTAACTACTAAAACTTGTTACTACTAAACCTTGTTACTACTAAAACTAACAAATTGGTAGAGACTTTCACACCTCTTGCTCCTTGTTTGGCTTAGCTCTGTTGCAGATAAGCTTAGTTCTCGATGGTAGATGATGATCCTTGTAAGAGGATAGGAAGAGATGGGGACTACGAGTGCCTAACACAGCATGTTTCAGTGGCTTTTGTCAGACAGAATTACATCATCAGGTACTTAAAAGATGCAATTTTCACTCTAGTTTAATTATTTTTGAAAACTCAGTTTCATTGTTTTGGTTTTGTTTTTTCTAGCGGTTTGCTTGTGTATATGATTCAGCTGATCAGTTCCAAATGTTTGACAAGTTACAACAGTTTAGATCTGTTTTGTTTTTTCTGTTCATTCTTTGTTAGGGTGGGAATTGAATGACGTTGGTTTTTATTTTGCAGGCTTGGCTTGTGCACCGTTTAATCTCGGCTCTAATTTTGTAAGGACTTTAATTGCCTCTTAGTCTTTCTTTTGATTTAGCTTTTTCGTTGGTTCTTTTGATTTATTATGATGTCTTCTTGTTCTGCGATTTCAGGTTTTCAACAGCTAATTCAAAAGGAGTTGATGGGTCTGAGGAATCCGAAACAAAGGTTGGTTTACTTATGTGTGTTTTGATGCAGCTTCGGTATGTGATATATGCACATCATGAAAATAGGGTACTAAATCTTTGATATGATATTTTGTTGCATTTTCAGGCTCTTCCTCTTTTCACTTTATAGGTACACCATCTCTACATTCAACCTCTCAGATCCCTTTATGAGCTGTGCTCCCTCTTACTCTCTGTGTTTAGTTTGTTGTTTCGTATGATTAAAACAAAAACAAAAATCCTCTAATTTCCTACAGAATCAAACTGATGTTGAAGGTATGTATAGGTATTTGACTCAGCAAGCTTCTTCCCTTAGCGCCAAAACCTACTGCAAAGGCTCTACATTTCTAACTAATATATTTCCTCTGTTCTCTGTTGCATCCATATGTGGACAGATTATCCCAGTGCCCGTAGCATGGTCTCCATAATCCTTTCAAATCTCCAGAGAGAGGTATGGTTTTGCTTTGGGCTTGATGAATTTTATCCATTTCTTCTTGTTGTGTTATTACTTCTCAGTTTGTTCTATATATGAGGATACTAAACTTGTGCCTTTGTTGATCTTCAAGAGCAAGACACTGGCTAAGCTGAACTAGGACGTGGTTTTACACTCAAGCTGTCTCATCAAAATTTTTATCTCCCTATGCGTAAGACTTTATGTCTTGACACTGTTGATTTTGAAGGAGGTCATGATGTCTTTGAAACACTTCTACCTCGTTGCCCTTTGCTTGAAGAACTGCTTCTTGAGGATCAGCGATGAAAGTGTGGTAATTCTGTGTCTTCTCCATTACTAAAGAGACTACGCATCCGATTCTTTAATACCCCCATCATCTCTCTTGATGTTCCCAATCTTGTCTACTTGGAACTTTCGTGTATATTTGGGAGCTGGTGAAAATTCTTTCTGTACAAAACATCCAAGTGCCCATCTTTTGAAGCTTCCAAGAGCTTCATCAAATTCAAGCCATATTTTAACTAAACCAAAAAAAAAAAGAAGCGCGCAAAAGCCTATTGAGTGGTTTTGCCAAGTCCTTTTTAATCTCTTAAGTCTTTGTATTTGGTTTATGACAGAATACTTGCCAGCAGACATGAGATAAACTGTGTGCTCATTGTCATTTTATTCTATATATGGAACATTCCTTTTTATTGAACAACTTGAACCAATCATCGTACTAAGATTATAAATAAAAAGAATGTGTCGAGTTATGAAAAAGAACACTGAGATTATATACAATAGTCAAACTGACTAATGCTAAGTCATGATCAGATCAGCTGATCGAAGCATATTCATTCGGCTCTCTTCCTTAAATCTTGCTCTCTCTTTAATCCTTTGAAGCTCCTTCCGAAGCTGCTCGCTCCCCATCTCTTGTGTCTCCATTGTCACGAGCCTCTCTCCATTGATCTCGCCAGTTAACACTTTCCTCCTCAAATCCGGATTGTTAGTATCTCCCATGTTGAACAGAATCGAACGGTACTTAGCTTTTTGAGGTCCCATGAAACAACCTAACTTGTCAAACATTGCAGATTCCACAGATACAGCCACAGCGCAAGGATCACAAGCAGCAACTCGTGTCTTCATCTCCGTCTCAACAACCTCATTAGCAACTTTAGCCAACGATGTTTGAAGAATCTCACGCACCTTGTCTCGTTTTGAATCTCCTGTCTTCTTCATTGTTGGAATCTTGCCCGGAGTTGTTTCTTCATGACGGCTCTGTTCTCTACCCGAAGCGTAAAGAAGCCGCAGCCAAAGATTCCAAAGAAGCTTTCCTTCCGATCGAATCTGGGGGTTTTTGTGATCGTTGAAGAATCTCAAACCCTTCCCCATGGAGGACGTTGTGCAGACAACGTCACAAGCAAGTGACTTGGGAGCTTGTTTCAAACGATTCATGGCGTCTACAAACCTCGAAACCTCGGGAGAATCCTCAACACCTCTCACAGACTTAGCCGCTCGAAGTGCTGCCTCGAACAACTCCAAGAACTCTTGTCTCTGCATCGTTCTCGTTCTTGATAGATCTTTTGTGTGTGTTTGCTCTCTGCCTCTCTCTCTCTCTATTTCAAATCAGGGTTTGGAAGCAAACGAAAGAAAAGAGATACTGGGAATTATTAGAATGGTATCAGATATGTTTATATGTAGAGAGAGTAAGCGCGTTAGACTCTCTAATCCAATTCCAAGTAGGATTTGTTCATAATTAGTTTCATGATCCTAGTTTATTTATTTGACTTGCTATCCAAGTCTGTTTGAAATTTCCTTTTTCCTTTGTAGTTCTGAAAGAGTTCCCATCTTTCTTCATGTGATTGTGGGGACTTATTATTATTAAAACAACCAACGTATTTACAAAAAACAAAAAAATAGAAGACTCAACAAATCAAATATCTGAACATTCCGAATAAAGCTATGTCATTTTTTTTATCTATTTCAATATATCGATCTGAACTAATTAAGAATTATATCCTTAATCATCTTATAATAATGTTCTGCTAAGTGGCTAAAACCTAGCAAAAACCAACAAAATCACAGTTAATGAAAACACAAAACTCAAAATTGGTGGGTTATGAAATTAATTTCTTGTATTATATTATTATGCAAATTTTTTAGCCTATTTTAAGTATCTAATTTCGTGTGGGAGAAGGATAGAGCAAAGAAATAATATGTTTTGGCGGGTAGTAAAAGCGTGAAGAGACACATAAGTCAAGTAGCTGACACGTGCCACGATCGGCTAAGCACGCTTTCGCCGGTCGCCGCTAGATTCATATCAGATTCCAAATAACCTTCCGTGGTTCATATCTTGCCATGTCAGCATCCGACCCTCGTACGCCTTTAACTCTTTAAATTATAAATTTATTAATTCAAAATAAAACGAAATTGATCCCAATATTTATTCATAATAAGGGGGCGTCGTAGTTAGTGATCGGAACGCAGGATCGGGTCGGATCTGATTCGGATTGTACTTGTTGTACCGGACCTTTGTTTCAAATGGCGCAGATACTTTCCCCTGTTTGTACGGATCTATTGAAGTTCCAGAACTCAGTTCTTAGCTCCAGATCAGGTGCGTCGTCGTCGCGGTTCTCGGCGAAGACCACCACCGGTGCTTCTTCGTCGTCTTGGGGCGGCTTACCTCGTTACGCCGGAAAGAAGCGAAGTGGTTCCATCGGGAGGTTGAGAGTTGCAACTGAAGATGCTTCTTCTCTTTCCACCGGTGATGTCGCCGATGATTACTATGCTGTTCTTGGACTCGTAAGTAACCCCAAAAACCCTAATTCCAAATCCGATTCTTTTATACTCGCGTTAGGGATTTTGAAGCTAGATAGACTCATCATTGTCAAAATTTTGAAGCTTTAGATGGGTTACAAAGTTATTAAAAATCCAAAGATTGTGTGTATCATGCAAAAAGACTCTGCATTTTAATTTTGAAGTACATCATTATAACATATAGTTGTAGCTAGATAGATTTATTAGAACGGGTTACAATCGTTTGGATCTAAAGGTTGTAACTTTAATCACTTGGCTTTTTGGTATGTCAAAATAGCTTCCAGATGCTACACCGGCGGAGATTAAGAAAGCTTACTATAACTGTATGAAATCTTGCCATCCAGACTTGAGTGGCAATGACCCTGAAACCACAAATTTCTGCATCTTCATTAACGATATCTATGAGGTGAGTAAGTTTCTTACTTGACTTCACATTTACATTTTGTATGCGTTTTTAGACTTAGTTGTAAGTTTCCATGTGCTTGTGTTGCATTGCAGATTCTAAGTGACCCTGTACAGCGTATGGTTTACGATGAAATTCATGGTTATGCTGTGACTGCCACCAATCCTTTTCTTGATGACTCTAGCCCAAGAGATCATGTTTTTGTTGATGAGTTTGCTTGTATAGGTATTTTATTTTCTTCAATTTTCAATTCTATGCACTTCGTTTGTGGCCGTGGTGAAACACTTTGGTACTGACTCTGATGATTCTGGATCTGTGTTTGCTGTTTAACAGGCTGCAAAAATTGTGCCAATGTGGCTCCAGATATCTTTGAAATTGAGGAAGATTTTGGAAGAGCAAGGGCCTGTAACCAGCGTGGCAACCCAGATTTAATTCAGCTTGCGGTTGAGACATGGTAGGTTTATATTCTGTAGATGCTGCAACTGATTGTGAAGTATAATAATACTCCTGGTGGGGAACTGATTTGGAGATGCCTTTTTTATGTTTTGTTTTCAGCCCGGTTGATTGCATCCATCAGACTTCTGCTGCACAGTTGTCATTACTTGAAGATGAGATGCGAAGGGTTGAAAGAGTAAATGTAAGACAAGCATATCTCTTATTGTTCATTGAAAAGAACCACAAGGCATTGCTATGATTTCTTGATTATATACTTGTTACCAAACTGCTGAATATTATTTTAAGCCGTTGGAATTGTCATTGATTGATCAGGTTGCTCTGATGCTTTCTGGAATGGGGTCAGGAGCAGTTGATGTTTTCAGAATGGTAAGAAGGAAAGAAAAACTCCTCTGTTCTGTAGCTGAAATGCTCCTAGTCTTTCTCCTTCTACTCTTTAGCCTTTTTATTCCCACTTACAAATTGACTTTGGCCCATGTTTTCTTCCTTTGCGAAACAAGATTGCCTATTATTCTGTATTTTTCATCTAACTGATCAATCTTTGAATCCCATTTCAGGCGAGATCTCGATGGGAAAAGAGGCAAGCAAAAGTTTTGGTATGAACTATCATCATTCATCATCATTTGAAATCCTTGCAAAGCTATTTGCAATCTTTTAGATAAACATAACATCAACTCGTGCTTACCTATGTTTCAGAATCAAGCTAGAAGTAGAATGATGAAGCGGAAAAACACAGACGAAGCACCTTCCTATTGGGATAACCTCTGGGGCCAACAGAATGATTACCAGAAAAGCGGTAAGATTGATGACAGTAAGCTCTCTTCGTCTTTGGCTAATGATCATAACATACATGTGTTTACTCATTTCGATGTATGTGACAGAGGAAGAAGTACAAGAACGAGCACAGCGAGCGGCCGCAGCAGCTAGGAGATGGAGGGAATACTCACGAAGAGGCGTTGATAAGCGCCCCACCTTCAAACTCCCCGACACCGCCTCTAAAGGAGACAACTGAAACCACATGGACATAAGTCTCTTATAGTTTATATAGGTAAGTAGGCTTCTTACTAGATTTTATATGTAATAATTTCATTCAGCACAGCCGTACAGGTGTATCATGTCGCGTTCTAGACTTGTATAGCTTTGTTCTCACATCGATTAAGGAAAAAAAAAACAAGTGTATTAAAGTAACGTACTCAATTTTTATGTATAATATACTTTTCCAACGCCTAGAATATAAAATAGTATAATAGATAAATTAAAACTTTAACATTGACGTCACTAGACTTGGAGGTTACTATGCAAGATAATTGTGTTATAGTGCATAACAGATAGATAATGAGGAAATAATCAAGTGATTATCATTCAATTATACTAAGATTTTAGTAAATAAATATATAATAAGGGAATATATAAAGAATCATAGGAAATTTAGTTAGACTATCTGGTTTGATCCAATCAAGAATATACTGTATATATATATACTAGAGATTGACATATAGGGCTGATCATAATTACAAGTAGAGGCGTCGATGATAGCGTCGATGGAGTATCCAGCGGAGGGGTCTCTTGAATGGATCGACATACAATTGATATTTTTGTTTTCGGCGATGATCATCGCACTTGTCCTTATCTTTATCTCCATCTTCGGCTGCTTCTTTATAATCCGATATGCCAAGACTTACAATATTCACGACGACGACTTATACGTGGAATATATTCGAAGATCAAAGTTACGATCTTCTACTACGACAGACCTAGAAGAAGTTGGAGTTCTGACATCTTCGCTTTTTCAAGTGTAGATTAAACTAGTTTTGCTTCTCCTTGTGTTTTTGGGCTTTGCGTAGTTTCTTTAATTCTAAATTGCTTATGTCTTACCCTTCAGAGTATTCATTCTCCATATATAGGATCCGGAACACTTTATTCAATCAGGCTACTGGCTATATTATAATTCCTTCACGTACGAAGGATTAGGATTTTTAATATATTTCAGTCACTAGCTTGGGTTCTCTTCATGTACTCGTCTGTCAAAACTAGAACGCAACCATACAATTACAAAGAGCGAGAGATATCAGAGATGAGCAAAACATAATGAAGGAATCGATACTATTGAAAGACGATGTCCAGAATTTCAATTTATTATATAAAAAAATGAAAAACTAATAACAAATTAAAGTAAATCTCTCATAGCGAAAAAATAAAATAAAATTAATCCCATACTTAACGAAAAACCATGAACAGTATTCAAACTTGATTGACGAGGTTGTATCTTTGGTCCTTGTCTTGGTCGACGATCATAGATAGCCACTGACGAAACAAATAAAGTCCAAAGATTCCACCATAGATAAGGAAAAAGAATATGGATCCGACCGTGTAATACAAGTATGCTAATGCATCATCATCCATGGTCGATCGATCGACAAAGTGTCCAAACGAACAATTTTAGTTGTGATTTTCAATATATTTGCTAGTTGTTGTTGTAATCCAGTTAGAAAAATATGATTTTGATTCATTTGTCAAATATATAGTTTTATATAGAATAATGGAGTAATTTCTAGTTTGACAAAAAAAAAAATGGATAATAAGAAATTCTTAAGATAATTGTCTCCCGATGATAAAGCTCATCTGAATCTCTGATATGTTAAAATATAATGACAATATAATAATGCTAATTAATCAACCAAATATTTTAAACCGATACATATAACCAAAAAAAAAAAATCCAAATTAACAAAAGTAAACCTAAAAAGAGTAAAAGAGATAACGGAAAGTCCCTAATTAATTCTAAGACTTTAACTAATCTAATTTGGTTGGCAAACAGCTGTGTGCGTCGCCTCGATCGATCGTCCATGTTATCTTTCTCTTTCATCTTTCTCACTAGACGGCATCGCCGAGCAAGCTCTACTACAAAGAGAAGCGCCGAAAACGATAACAATGAAAGACATCACCGTCATTACCCAAAACAACACTTTTACAGTTTCTTCATATCGTGATGTATTATCCATCTCCAAAGGGAGAGACGACTCCTAAAAACTCAACCAGTTCTTGTTGAAGATGAAGACTACGCGTAATGGTTAAAGACTTTGTTTATAAAATAAACGACACATATATAGAAGAACTGTTTACCCTACCAAAAGGCTCCTAACTAGGGTTTTTACATGCATCATATAGATTACTCCCTCCGTTTCAAAATATAGGATGTTTAAGGTAAAGCACACATATTAAAATAGTTTATTTTTCTTTTAAAAAGTATTATATATATTTAAATTAAAAAAGATTCAACCAATAATAAAGAAGACTGCATAAATAATGATTACAGATTATTAAATATATATTAAATTTTGCATGAAAAGTTACAAAACATATTATATTTTGAAAAAGACCAAAACATCTTACATATTGAAACGGAGGGAGTATTAATTAATTAACGTATGTACGTAGTTTAGTAATTAATGGATAAGTGCCATGCCTAAATTCTTGTGATTTTTTACATATATTATGAGATTTATGTAATTCCTCATTATCTATTTACTAATTTAATGGGACTTGGTTTCAGAGAATATCCATTAAAAATCTAAACAGTTGAAAAATCTAGATCAGATCAATGTAATGCTTAATTATTATTATTTTTTTTTTATTAGGAGACCTAATGTGGGATCGAATTAGATCTCGTAATATATATACAGCTAGTTCTCATACAATTGTTTTAGACTTTTAGTTATACAGCTAGCGCACCTCTTCTATTGTGTGTGTTTAAAACAAGTTGAAATTTCATCTACTTATGCGATGTTCGAGACACGGCGTGATGAAATAATAGATAATGCGAGCACGATTACATACTTAGTCCTATGGTTTGTCTGCATCTATATAATCATGTATTTACAAATATTGGACTGGTTGATTTGTCGTGAAACTAATAAAAAGGAATATTTTCGCTTACGCGATATAGAACTTGGAAGGTCTCAGCCGGATGGAGAGATCACCCACGAGAATTCAGATGGAGAAGAAAACGATTTTAGCCAAACTATATATCTCTGATTTTTGTGCAGCGTTTAATAAGCTTTAAGTTCACCCACGAGAATTCAGATGGAGACGACCTCAGCAACTATTAAGGTTATATAATTAAGTCTACAAGAATGTTTGTGCAGCGTTTAATAAACTTTAAGTTCCTCTATCTTTTTACTAATTTAAGGTCATTTTTCTTGTTTGTAATTTAATCTAGAAATTCAGTAATATGAAGTCATAGACTCTTCGTTAAAATTTAAATACACAAATATATATATATATATATATATATATATATATTCATATAGTATATGTATCCTAGTTTGTACCTGTATAACTCTAACAATTATGTAAAGTGTAATTGATTGTAATCAATGAATCATAATCAATTTTATCATGAACTTTTGACGACGGAAAACAACCTCTCCGTTGCAACGTCACCACCCTCGGAGAAAGCCACCTCATAGATCAATTAGATCAATTTTTAGAAAAGTATTTTTACCCTCGCTGAATCTGTTAATCCCTTCTTGTCCTTCAAAAAAAAAAAATAGATCAGTTTTTGGAAAAGTATTTTTGAAAACTACGAAATATAAAGAATCAAGGTTGGCGGAATTAATTATTTAGTTTTTTTTTGTAACAAATCAACGTCTATTTCCAATGCGATGGTGAACATCAACCCCATATGAGAAGCAAAATCATTTGTAACTTTGTTCTCATATGGAATCAGCAAAAAAAATTAGATAAAGCACAACTGTAATCTAAGCACAATCTAAACTTCATCATGTTGAGAAGCTTATCAACCATTTTTTTTTTTTTTGAGAAATCAGAAATTTAATTGTGGCTTACAAGCATATTCTGAAATAATAATAAAAAAACCTCAATTTTTTTTGACAAATCACAATTAAATTTGCAAGATAGACAATTTTAAATATTAAAATTTAATTACAAAAGCAGAGGAAGAACCACGTAGCCAACCAAACAATTTTCTAACTTGGTTACTTCAGTATCAGTCAAGACTTCTACAATTAAACTTTCTATCCCACAGTAATTTTTTTAGCGGAAAATAACTAATCCACCATATTTACTAGATATTTAAGTGAGTAAGTTTTGTGCATTTTGAAAAATGTTATTTGTGTGTATATATATAGTACGTATCATTTTATATACATTAAATGAAATGTGTATATAAGACTATGGAATATTATTCCATTTATTTATCTGTGAAATATAAAATGAATGAGTTTTTTTTTCATTTTTCAAATTGTGCCGTAAATTAGTAGAATTAATTGCATCTGATCAAATTTATCACTCAAGAACGGGTTAAGTTTATCAAAAGTTTTCCTGATTCCAAGTGAGATAATTGAAGCCATTCTATGGTAGTCTTGCTATCCTATCATTAACACTTAAACAGCATTAAGCCGTTTGATCAGAATTATTATTTAAACATTGAGGTATTATTATTATTCTTGGTGCAACCAAAAAATCGCAAATTTTCTAATTATGAAGATTAAATAGTATGAAACTCTAAATTCCACCGAACGTAATTATCTTTATGCATGGATATCCACATTTCCTAAATGTTAGATGAATCATAATACACTAATACTTACTTATTTTCTATGTTATTAATCAATTGATTTTTTTTCTCGTTACTAATAGATTGATGTTTAGGCTTTTTTACATATATTAAAAAATTGAAATATTTATCAGCATTAGTATTGACTTGTAGTATTCTAATAAATATAATTATTTACTACCATTGTATCTTAAAGTTTAATATCGATGTTTTAGGAAGAAATGTAGTAGTTATCAACATGATTATTGCACAACAATGTGAAAATTCTTCTGATAATGACGTGGCAAAAAAAGTAGCATATGACAAGTGTTGAGTGTTATTGGATATGATTTTTGGCCCACCACCTCATCATAGATTCATCCTCATCTCCAACAAGGATGAATTTGTTATTCTTGGTCAATATGGTCATGTTAATAGTTAGAGAGATCGAACATACTTTTTCTCTTTTATTCACATAATTTTGAAAACCGATCAAAAAGTATTGATACAGAAAAAGTTTGCATGCATTTTAATAGAATCCCAAAACTTGTGTGTTATATATCATCGAATAGTGGAGGCCACGGCATGGGCCCAAAGCCTTAGATTGTCTTTTAAGTCAACTTCCTTGGTCGCCGGCGCCGGAACTCTCCACTTTATATCCGTCGTGATCTGTGTTTTTCCTTTTCTTCCTCCACAATGATCCCACGCTTCTGACAAATACGGTCTCGCTACTCTGTTTCCATTGCTCTTGTCTTCTTCTTCTCCTTCTTCTTTATTTGTTACTTGCACTAATCCATCATGATCTTTCTTCACTAATCTTTGCAATCCAGGAAGAATCGAAACCAGATCGGAGTCTTTATGGTCTTCCTCGGAAAAGACAAAACCTAGATCCATAAACCCTTTAAGCTCCTCGTACTCCAAATCTGACATACTCTTTCCCTTTCTTCTTCTTCTTACATTACTCTTCATCATCATCATCATCTTCTTCCTCTGAAGATCTTTTTTCTCCGAAAGTACTCTCTCTCTTTCCGCAATCCTAAACTCGTTCACTTCTTTCCCGGAGAGAATCGTCTGAAGCTTCATCGGCGTTGCTTTAACGGGCAAGACAGATCTAGGACTAGGAGACAAGAACAAATCATCTGATGAAGAACTAAACAAACTTGTCTTGGAACTCGTCGTTGTCATCATCGTCTCATCACTCATAGCCCTCTCTACAAGAAACCTCACCGGAAAATTCTTCACATCTTCCTCTTCTTCTTTTTTCTTTGGAATCTCTGTTTCTTCATGCTTCTCTCGACTTTTTCCATTCAGATTCTCTTTGTCTTTCTTGAGAATTAGTCTCTCCGACCAGTTTTGCTCGAACAGTCTCAACAACTCCTCTCCAGCCATTTTTTGTTTATTCTATGCTTTTTGGGTGTTTGGACTTTGGAGAAAGATGATGAATGAAGAAATGGCGTTAGTAGGTATTTAAACCTTGTAATTCAGCTACGTATGTAATATTACCTTTAGCTTCCGAATAATTACGTGTGGACCCGTTTGTTCCACAACACACTAAAACACACTACACTACTAAACAGCGCAATCAAATTCGAATGGGTCAGTCAGACTTATACCATTATATTTTTGTTGATTAATTAATTATTCTGTCGGTTATACAATTCAAATACTTCATAAAATAATATATTTCATCTGAATGCGCGCACTATAAAGTATATGATGTATTCAAAACATATTAAAAGATTTCAAATATATATTCACAACGTATGTAAAAAGTACATATACCTTCTTCTTGGCTCTTCGAAGGTTCGAATATCTTTAGATGTGTGTGGACGCGGAAGGGAGCGTAATAAGAAAAAGAGTGGATACAATAAATAAACTAATAATATAGTATATAATAGCAACTCGTTATAATAATTAGCAATTGTTTTCATATTTAACATGTGGTAAGACATTTCCATCTCATACCTAAATGTGGCCCATCTCTCTCTCTCTCTCTCTTTGCACCTTTATTGTATATCTCAACCACGAACCAAACAAAATAAGAGTTGTTGGTTGGTCTTACGTTTACATATACGTTCTCCTTTAGCTACATTTAATGGTAAAACATATAGTCTCAATCAAGGCGTCCACAATACTCGGTTCTTAAAAAGGAGATTAGTTTGAGTTTTATTTTGGAATTCTCCGGTCATGACAAGAAAAATATAATAGTAAACAGGTTATCGGGGATAAGTTTTTTTATTTAAAAAAAAAACAATAAAAATAAAAATTAATCTAATGGTCAAATGGTTTATAGAGAAAAGTAGCCAGGATCCGCAACATCCGATCCACAAGTAGCTGACTCAAAGAAAAACGTCGCAAGCTAAACTTTTCATAATCTTGTTCCACGAGTCTCATAGTAACACATTGTGCGATACTCAAAGAAATGAATGAGGGTTTCTAAAACCCTTAATTCTTTAATTGTATTCTTTATTCTAGGATTAGAAACAACATTTTATAGAATTTGTTTGATCTTCTACGTACAATCAAACATTTTGAAGGCGGAAGTCAAATTCCAACATTTCGTGGTTTTTAAAATACTTGTCCAAAAAAAAATTGATCTATATTTATATTAGGACAAGTACGGTTTAACAGATTCAGCTGGATCTAGGAGGTGGCATTCTCCGACTGTCGTGACGTGGCAACGGAGAGGTTGTTTTCCGTGGTCGACGGTTCATTGGTCACAATAAATTAGTACGACGGAGCTAGTAGTACTACGTACGATTCAAGCCAAGTAGGAAATTGTTCCCGATTAGTTAAGAAAATTATGAATTAAATGTTATAAACATGAAGATATTCATCAACAAACTGTAAATAACAAAACCTAGAGATATATTTAAACCAATAATACTAAATATATTAAAATAAATAAATAAATAAAAATAGTCGTCAACTAAGAAACTCTCTCACACGACATCCGTCAAAGCTGAGCTAGCTATGACTACAAATTGGCACACAAAATATAAGCAAAATTTCAAAACCCTAATTTAATGCAAGACGTAGGTTCTTTAATTCTAAATTTCTTATGTCTTACCCTGCAGAGAGTATTCATACTCGATATATAGGATCTTGAACACTTTATTCAATGAAATTATATATAATTCCTTCACGATTAATTAGGATTTTTAATATATATCAGTCACTTATGTTTTCTTACCCGTCTGTAAAAAGTAGAACGCAACCATAAATTTACAAAGAGCGAGAGAGAGATGAGCAAGACATAATTAAGGAATCAAGAAAGACGATGGCCAGAATTATCAATTTATTATTTAAGAAAATAGAAAACAAATAACAAAATTAAACTACAACTAATAGCCCAAAAAAAAAAAAAAAAAAAAAAAAAAAAAAAAAAAAAAAAA
>NC_025689.1:2620982-2671120 GCF_000633955.1 Camelina sativa | reverse complement strand
AAAAAAAAAAAAAAAAACAAAAAAAAAAAAAAAAAAAAAAAAAAAAAAAAAAAAAACTAAATCCGAAGATTAACGAAAAACCATGAACAGTATTCAAACTTGATTGACGAGGTTATATCCTTGGTCCTTGTCTTGGTCGACGAGCAGAGATAGCCACTGACGAAACAAATAAATTCCGAAGATTCCACCATAGATAAGGAAAAAGTATATGGATCCGACCGTGTAATACAAATATGCTAACGGATTATCATCCATGGTTGATCGATCGACAAAGTGCCAAATGAACAATTTTATTTGAGATTTTCAATATATTTGCTAGTTGTTGTTGTAATCCAGTAAGAAAACTATTATTTTGATTCATTGTCAAACAGAGTTATATAGAATAATGGAGTAATTTCTAGTTTGACAAAATAAAAAAAATGGAAAAAAAAAAAGTTCTTATGATAATTACGGATGATAAAGATCATTATATATATATATATATATGATAAAGATCATTATATATATATATATATATATATAATAACAGTTATCTAACTTCTTCTTTTTTCGACCGCAAGAACATTTATGGGACTATTTACTAATTTAATGGGACTTGGTTCTACAGAATATCAATTAAAAATCTAAACAGCTGAAAAAATCTAGCCTAGATAAAAGGAGTGTCTTAGCCCAAAAAGGATAAAAGGAATGTAATGCATAACTTTTTAATTTTATTTTTAACAGAATGGCTAGTACTGTTGATGGAATTAGATCTCGCAGTAATACACGTGAATTGTTTTAGTTATACAGCTCAACGAATATTATCAATAATAATAATAATAATATCTAGCACACCTCTTTTGTTTTCATCTACTTCTGCAAAGTTCGACGCACAACGTGATGATATAATAGATACTGCGAGCGTTTACGCGATATAGAACTCGGAAGGTTGAAGGCGGTTTTTGAAGAGATCACACAAGAGAAGAGATCTCAGATACAAATATGCTATTAGAATTTATACAAGGAAAAAAATATAGGCTATAACGTGTAATACAAATATGCTAACGCATCATCATTCATGGTCGATCGATCGACAAAGTGTCCAAACGAACAATTTGAGTTGTGATTTCCAATATTTTTGCTATATATAGAATAATAGAATAATAATTTCTAGCTTGACCAGCAAAAAATGTATAATAATTTCTTAAGATCATTGTTTCCCGATGATTAAGATGACTTCATATAAATCTCTGATATGTCAAAAATATATATACATAACAATAATAATGCTAACTAAGCAAGCAAATATTTAAAACCGTTATATATAACCAACAAAAGATATCCAAACAAAATGAAACCTAAAAAGACTAAAAGGTGACGAAAAGTCCCTAATTAATGACCTAGATTCTGATCTAATTTGGTTGGCAAACAGCTGTGTTCGTCGCCTCGATCGATCGTCCATCATAACATGGATTCATGGGTTGCGCAATCTCTTTCATCTTTCTCACTAGACGGCATTGCCGAGCAAGCTCTACTACAAAGAGAAGCGCCGAAAACGATAACAATGAAAGACATCACCGTCATTACCCAAAACAACACTTTTACAGTTTCTTCATATCGTGATGTATTATCCATCTCCAAAGGGAGAGACGACTCCTCTAAAAACTCAACCAGTTCTTGTTGAAGATGAAGACTACGCGTAATGGTTAAAGACTTTGTTTATAAAATAAACGACACATATAAAGTTTACCCTACCGAAGGCTCCTCCTAACTAATTAGGATAAGTTTACAAATTTTCAACCTGCATTATAAATATTAATTAATTAGGATATGTACGTAGTTTAATAATTAATGGATAAGTGTGATGCCTAAATTCTTTTGATTTTTTACATATATTATGAGATTTATGTAATTCCTTATTATCTATTTACTAATTTAATGGGAATTAGTTTCAGAGAATATCCATTAAAAATCTAAATAGTTGAAAAATCAAAATCAGATAAATGTAATGCTTAATTTTTTTTTAATTGGATACGTAATGTAGATCGAGTTAGATCTCGTAATATATATATATATATATATATATATATATATATATACTTATATACATATCCTCGTACAATTGTTTTAGTTATACAACGTAACTAGTGCACCTCTTCTGTTTTCATCTACTTATGCGATGTTCGAGACACGGCGTGATGAAATAATAGATAATGCGAGCACGATTACATACTTAGTCCTATGGTTTGTCTGCATCTATATAATCATGTATTTACAAATATTGGACTGGTTGATTTGTCGTGAAACTAATAAAAAGGAATATTTTCGCTTACGCGATATAGAACTTGGAAGGTTGCGCAGCCTGTTTGTGAAGAGATCACACGAGAAAATTCAGATGGATAGGAGAACGACTTGGCCAAACATCTACACGGCGCCTGATTTTTTCGAGGACAATGATCTCAGTAACTTTTGAGTTTTAAGGTTTTTTTTTCTTTAGAGATGTTTTTTTAAGTATTGCTTAACCAGCTGTTTAGAATTTGTTTTTTCTTCTTCTTTTGCTTAATCAGCTTTTAAATTTTAATTTCCTGTATCTTTGACTGATTTAATGTCATTTCCCTTTGTGATTTAATCTAGAAATTCAATAATATGAAGTCTTTAGTTTAAATTATATACACAAATATTATATATTCATATAGATAATCCTAGTTCGTATAATCCCTAACGATCATACGGTACTTCCGTTAATTAAACACCGTTAGTGATGACATAATCATTTCTATTTTTGATACATTAAAATAAAAAAATATAGAAATATGTATATCATAAAAACTAATCTAAATAAATATTCTTTTCATTTTATTATCGATCTTAGACGTTAGTAAAAGGTTAAACTAAAATTTCGTCACGCGCTCAACAGAGAAATTGAAGTGTAAATGATAAACGATCGATGCTTCTGATAAATTTGTTCCTGCGTAAGACATTTCCATTGAAATGACATATATATGTATTTTTTTATTTACGTTGTAGATATATAAATGAAATATTTTGAATACATCATATACTTTACAGTGTACGCAACAAATGAAAATTTATTATTTTATGAACAATTTGAACTGTATAAAGGAAACAAGAATTTAATTAAATAAAAAATAAAAATAATAAGTGATATGGAGGAAGGAAAGGAAAAAAGCAGATCATGCCGGAGATCAAGTGGAGAGTTCCGGCGCCGGTGGCTAACAAAGTTGACTCAAAAGATAATCTAAGGCTTTGTGCCAATGCCATGGCCTCGACTATTCGATGATAACACAAATCTTGGATTCCAAACATGTGATTACACAAATCTTGGTGTAAAATCAAAAACATCAAAATAAAAATAAAAATGTGTGATGTTTTCTGTATCTATTTAGTTTTTTTTTGATAATTTCAGTGACTAAAGAAACAAAGAAAAATCCATTATTGTTGAGTTGAGTGTTTTTGTTATGGGGGGCTAATAACAATGATTTCATGTGTATATATTTTCATTTGTTTTATATCCTTTCATATTATATTATATTGTTTCCGACCCCAAGAAATTTGGAGAATCAAAATAATATAATGATTAGCCCACCACTTTTATATCCTTCTATATTAATTGGAAAATACAAATATGAAATTAAACTTAAAATGTGTAAAAAATTACATTTAATTACCATTAGAAAAACTTAATTAATTAAATAAATAAAATTAATAAAAAAATACTGACTGATAAAATACAAAAAATCTAGAAAAGTAAAAAAAAAATAATTCAAATCAAAACTAATTTGTATTTGAAAAAATAAAAAAATAAAAATTAACAGCTTAGATTTTTAAAAAATACGGATTAAATTTTTCAAATAGAATTATTTTCTTCTTTAATTTTACATTGTCATGCCATTGATTTTAAATAATTATTAGTTAAAAAATTATTTTCTCTCTCTAATAAATTATGGACGAAAATTACTATGTATTTTTTTTAAAATATAAACCAATCAAGATTTCAAAAACTAAGATTTTATATCGAAGTAGAAAATATAATTATTTTTAATAACTATATTTTGAAGATTTTGTTAAGATTTCAAATTATGATTTTCCTAATTAATTTTTAAAACAATAATTTTTATTATTATCCTGAGATTATTATTATAATTATTATTTTAATTTTTATTATTATATTTCAAATTAAGATTTTGTGAAAACAATAATTTTATTATTATATTATAATTTTTTTTTAAAATGTTGACGCGTGCTTGACTCGTGATTTAAGCACGGGATATCTCCTAGTAGTATGTAAAGCTTAACACATACAAATTACAAAGATCAAAAGAAAGAAAAAAACAAAAAAGAGAAAGAAACCGTTTCTCCTCATTCCAAAACATGAAAGCGACGGAGCTGATCATACCAACTGAGCACTCAAAAATTCAACCCGTTTGTTCCACAACACACTACACTACTAAACAGCGCAATCAAATTCGAGTGGGTCAGTCAGACTCATAAAGTCATTATACACCATTATATGTTTGTTGATTAATTAAAGTCCTCTTTCCGTTATACAATTCAAATTCTTCATCAATAATAGATTTTCGTTTGAATGCGTACATGATGTATTCAAAACATATTAAAAGATTTCAAATATATATATTTACAACGTATATTAAAAGTACATATATTTCCTCTTGGCTCTTCGAAGTTTCGAATATCTTTAGATGTGTACGTGGACGCGGAAGGGAGCGTAAGGAAAAGAGTGGAACTATGAAATAAACAAATAATATACTAGTCCCTACATATAGCAACTCGTTATGATTATTAGCAATTATTTTTCATATTTAACATGTGGTAAGACATTTCCATCTCATACCTAAAAGTGACCCACCTAATCTCTCTCTCTGCACCTTAGTTGTATATCTCAACCACAAAACCAAACAAAATAAATAGTTGTTGGTTAGTCTTCGTTTACATATACGTGCTCTTTTAGCTACACTTAATATGGTAAAGCAGATGGTCAATCTACGCGTCCACAATACTCGGTTCTTAATAAGGAGGAGACTAGTTTTTATTTTTTGGTAAGACAGGAGGAGACTAGTTTGACTTTTGTTTTGGAATTCTCCGGTCATGACAAAAGAAATAATAGTAAAACTAGGTAGCAAACCAGGTTATCGGGGCTAATCAGTTTTTTAATAAGAAAAAAAAAATCAATCTAATATGGCAAATAGTTTATATAAAATTAGCCAGGATCCGCAACATATCCACAAGTAGCTGACTCAAGAAAAACGTCGCAAGCTAAACTTTACATAATCTTGTTCCACGAGTCTCATAGTAACACATTGTGCGATATATACTCAATGAAATGAATGAGTGAGTATCAGAAGAGCCTTCCATTCCATATGGTTTATTAATTTAAACCTTTTTTTTCTTTAATTGAATTTTTTATTCTAGGATTAGAAACAACATTTTATAGAATTTGTTTGATCTTTTCCGTACAATCAAACAGTTTGAAGGTCGAAGTCAAATTCCAGCCTTGGTTCTTTACATTTCGTGGGTTTTAAAATACTTGTCCAAAAATTGATCTATTTTTATTAGGACAAGTAGGGTTTAACAGATTCAGCTGTATCTATGAGGTGGCATTCTCTGAATGTGGTGACTTGGCAACGGAGAGGTTGTTTTCCGTGGTCGAAGTAGTACTACGTACGATTATGATTCATTGATCACAATAAATTAGTACGACGGAGTAGTACTACGTACGATTCAAGCCATATAGGAAATTGTCCCGATTGTTACAAGAAAATTATTAATTAAATGTTATAAAGATGAAGATATTCATTCAACAAACACTGTTTATAACAAAACCTAGAGATATTTAAACCAATAATGCTAAATATTTTTTTATAGATAAAAAAAAAAAAATCCTAGGCAACTAAGAAGCTCTCACACGACATCCGTCAAAGATGAGGGCAAGACGAGGGTTTCAAAACCCTAATTTAATGCAAGACGAGGGCAAGGCATAGCTTTTGTTGTGACCTAAAGGACCAAAGCTGCAAGTTATCACCTTCTCTAAGACTGTTAGCTTTAACTACATGATTCCACTTATACGCCAACAGATACTTCACGCTCTCACCCTTCTTCGTCTTCTTTTTCTTGTCCATATCATAATCTCCTCTTATCTTCAACTTCCATACTTTTAACTTCGGATCGATCACTTCCACGCTTAAACCTCCTTCTCTATCCCTTTTAATTCGTTTATAGGTCTTTGTCTTTTCATCTGAAGTCAGAAAATCGTGGTTCAATAGCTTACTCATGGGAATAGATAAACGCGACTCACCTCCATCCACGTCGGTCTTAGTCAATGGCTTTTCCATTATTAATGTCTCCTCCGTGCCTTCCATCTCCATTATCTTCCTCTTTAACCTCTCGGGAAGCTCTCGCTTCGCTTCAAGTTCTTCTTCTTCTACTTGTTGTTGTGGCTCTACTACATGGAAACGACGACGAAGTCGTTTTTTCAGGGGCAGACGCTCTTCTAGGTCATTCTCTAGGTTTGCCATTGTTATACTATTCATTCAGGTATTGTAGAATTTTACTTGTGGTTTTATAAACAAAAAAAGAAGAGGAAAAAAAGAAGATGGGATATATATTGAAATCGGTAGTTTCGCCTATTGATGTATATCTTCTGATATTAACAAAACATATATATTTGCGACATATATTCTTTTTTATTTTGTTTAAATTACGGCAGGTGTTTTTGTAAACCAGTTATAAATCGTCATTGTAAGATGCCATAGAGGTATAACAACAACAATAAACTTTCTAAACAGAAATACATTTAACAATCTGAAACCTATCTTTCTCTTAAAAACCGTATGTCCTAAGAGAGTTTGACAGAGATTTTAAACTGCATCTTGATGAGGTTCCGCGTCGGCCTGCAACGTAAGTTCAAAACAGATCATATGAAGGGCTGTCAGATTACTATCAAGACAACTAGAATTCGAAGTTGAAACGGTAGAGAAAGAGCTGCGGGATTGACTTACTTTGGTTGGTATTGAAAACTAGGCTGAAGAATACAAATATAGTATGTATCTACTTGCTCATAGTTGAAGATAAGTAGAAGTTCCAAAACACCGAGCCCATGGACATGAACGCTACACGAGCTTGAAGCGGAACTACCCTGTAAATTTCACCTTTGATCAGACCTCAATGTAAAATGCTAATTCCAAGAACCACACTGATCCTATTATACATCTATATAAAGACCCTCCAAATGCAAGTGATATAATGATAGAGAAAGAGAGCCATACCAAAAGTTAAGTATGCTAACGGGAACCCAGAAGCGAAATCCTGCAGAAATCCCAAGAAGAGTAAATATACGAACAATGCTATGTAATGGTAAAAGTTTAACTCTCTGTAATTGGTAGCTCACCATATAGAAGAGTTGGAAAAGCATCTTTCTGATACTTGTTTCCGAGCTCAGAGAGCTTTCCCAGCCACAAGTTGTTCCAAGCAAATATAACAGCAATCACAGATGGGCCGAGGATCACTTGGTTAAGCAGAACCTAAACAAGGGATCAGTATAAACAGTCAAAACTATATCACAACATCATGTTCTAACTAAGTACAATAAACAAAACAAATCTAAGAGGTAATAGTACCTTAAGCACTAGATTTGTCGCAGTTGGTTTAGGCAAAGAATGGTCAAGAAATTGATACCACGCATAAGAACCAGGACCATATAAGAGAAACCCGTAAGAACTCATCCGCAAGGCACGAATCCAGTCATGTTCTGAGAAAATGTTCCACAGTTCCCCCTAAGCAAAAAAGATCCAATCACAAATCCTTTAGTCACAAGCCAAGTTCCAACCAATGTACTAAAACACATTGTGCAATAGAGTAAATAAGAATTACCCCAAACAACAAGAACACAAATTCTTTAGTCACAAGCCAAGTTCCAACCAATGTACGAAAACACATTATGCAATAGAGTAAATATGAACTACCCCAAACAACAATAACACAAATCAAACATAACTTAATAAGAGACTGAACACACTACACACTAATCAAACATACTCACAAACATTTTTGGTTATACAAAAGATCCAATTTCATTTTTAAGGTGTATCACTAAATCATACTACTAAGAAACTTCGTGAGACGAACCTCGTCAAGCTCAGAAGATGATTGTTTAAGAGCGGTTCTCTTTTTCCATCTCCCAGATAGCTGAGCAATCGTGTCACCGGTGAAAGTGAGTGCGCCGGCCGTCACAGCTTGCTTCAAAGGAAACCGATAACCGCCGGCGTCTCTGCTCACGTTGACGGAATCCGAAGATCCAGAATTCCTTTTCTTGCCTTTATCGCCGGAAGGTTTCTTCTTTCTCCGCTGATTGAATCCATTCCATCCCCAGAAACCACCAGCGCCGCCGCAACCTCCCAATGCGTCCATTAAAAACGATTCCTTTTTCTCCGTTCGTTGAAACAGAGAGTTTTGCCCAAATGAAATCTTTTAAAAGCTCTCTCTCTCTCAGTGAGTCCTGTCCGTTTGGTTCGATTTTAGTTTTTGGGAAACAGATCAAAGTCAAACCAAACCTGACCCGAACCAAATGTTAACAAACTTAAACGAATCAAACCGAAATAAAAATCGATTGCATAAGAAACATTTTTTTATCAGTAGTAAATTTGTATATCTTATTATATAAACCTTAGTTTTCAAAGTTAGTAAATATAATCGTAACATGTGTCAAGTATATCGATAATATTTTGACATATGTGAAAATAAAATTTATTTAATAATTATAGGAAAATTAAAAAATCCTAAAAAAAAGAATTACAGTTAATATTTTTGAAAGTATATAAAACAAAAAGTAATCTATTATATCACTAATTCTAATATGAAAATTATCTATTAAATTATTAATTTTAATAGGAAAATATGTGCAATTGATAAGGAAAATATTTGTAATTTAATTGCAATTATTATTTATTATAAACATATAGTAAAAATAAATTTATACAGAAAATGATTAAAGTATGAAAAAGTTTAATGTGTTAAAATTAGTGATTAATATAATGTAAAAAATATAAGATAATCAAAATAAGAAATTAATGTAATTTTCTTAAATTTTTCAATCGATGAATGATTTGATAGCGTATTCAATATTATGTTATTATATAAACCTTGGTTTTCAAAGTTAGTAACTCACGTGATCACGACATGTGTCAGTTTAACAATTAAAGATTCTGTCATGTGTTATACAAAAACTTTGTTTTAACATATTTGTAAATGATGAGAAATTGAAAATTTTAAAAATTTAATAAATATAAAAAGATAGTTCACATATGTATATAAAAATAATACTAATTCTAATTTTAAATTACTAATTCTATAAGAAAAAGAATTAAGAAAATTATACAATTATTTACTATAATACCATAATTAAATAAATAATACAGTCAATTATTAATCTTAAAAGAAAAAGGATTGTCGATACTCACCTTTACATAAACAAATAATTTTCTCATAGTAATGTCTTTGAATTTTGGGGCATTTTCAAAAATACATCTTTTTATGTCACTTTTCAAAAATACTCTTATATGTGTCCATTTTCAAAAATATCATTTTTAATATATAAAATGACTAAATTCTAAAACCTAAATTCCAAATACTAAACTCTATCCCCTAAAATCTATATCCTAAATGTAAAATAGAGAACCCAAACCTAAAACAAAATTCTAAAAATTAATTTAACATATTGTAATTGTGTAAAAGATGGCAAAAATAAATTTTTTTAAAAAATGGTATTTTTGAAAAGGGTTATCTCAAAAAATGTATTTCTAACAAATTCTCTTGAATTTTTTATTAATTTACGATAATGTTGGACAAGTAGTAAAACTATTACTTATCAGATTACAAAATATGAAACAAATGTATTTAAGATGTTTTACTTTTTCAAATATGAGATAAAATTAGTTTTCAGTTTTTTTTTTTGAGAATATTATAAAATATTAAGTAAGGTATAAATTTGGTACAATGCATATTTTTTTGATATGAAAATTATAAATGTTACTCATTAGGATTGAGTGTATAGAACTAAAATCTAATTTTATTATCATGTAATAATATAAAAATAAATTGTATTGCAAGATGGAATATGTGAACTCTAAATCCGATTTTTTTTTTTAAAATGAAATATAATTAATATTTTGAATACAATTTAAAATTTCACATATTTTTCTTATATCCGCGTTAATACGCGGGCCTAATCTAGTTTATTATGTAACTAAATTCTGGAATTTGTTTGGTTCGATATAAGAATTAACCTATAGTTTGACTTCTTGTAATATTCGGTTAACTTAATTCGATTTGGTTCGGTTTTATGTATACAAATTTACTAATTCAGGTTTGGTTTAACTTTGATCTTTCAAAGCTCTCTCAGTGAGTCATGTCCGTTTGTTTCTCTTCCGTTTTGTTCGATTCCGGTTTTTAATAACAGATCAAAGTCAAACCAAACCTGAACCGAACCAAATGTTATCAAACTGAAATGAATCAAACCGAAATAAAATTCGATTGTATATATAATTTTTTGATCAGTGGTAAATCTTACTGTAAACCGAAATAATTTTGATCAGTGGTAAATCTTTTTATCTCTGTCTATGTAATTGAATTTTGATTTGTTTAGTTCGATCACGTATAAGCATTATTAACCTATAGTTTGACTTCTTGTTGTATTATTCGGTTAACTTAGTTCGATTTGGTTCGGTTTTATGTATACCGTACATTAAAAAAACGACGTCGTCATGTGAAACCGGTGAAGATGGCGCGTGTTTGTAAATAAACCAAGACATACAATCGTGATTTTGAAACGCGCGTTTACAATAATAGCGTTAGCCAATTGTTTTCAATTTTCATCATCATCATCATCGTCGTCGTGGTGGGTATACATACGATTGAACAAACTCAGAAAACTCCGGCGTCTGTGTTTACCGCTATCATCATTCTACAGGGAAGATAAAAAAGGGTTTCTTCGATCGTCGAAGAGATTCTTTGGATCTGTCTTCTTCATTCCTTCCTGGGTCAATCTTCGATTCAGCTCTCTATTTGGTTTATTATTGGTAAAACTCATCCTCTGCATCTAATCTAGTGTTTTCGATTTTGGAAATAGATTGATTCAGTTGTGAATTCTACTTGAGGTATTTGATTGATTGGATCATCTCAGTTTATCAAAATCCTTTGAATTTAGATTTGGATAGCTGTAGCTCAGTTTATGAAGATCCTTCTTTTGAGTTATGATTGGATGGCCTTTTTTTGGTATAAAGGAACTTGCTTGAATGATTATAGCAGGTTTTTGTGTTATCTAGATGACGTTTTCACATTATATTTGAGGAAAGTTTCAGACTTTTGTCCTTATCAAGTTTCTTATAAACTGATGAATTTTCTGTATCTTGTACCTTAGTGATATATATAGTCTACTTGCTGTTTCCTTGTGAAACCATATTGAAAGTGTGTTTCTTGTTGTAGGTTTTGGGAAGGCTGCGATGTTGTTTGAGGGGCATACCAGGAAACCACCATCGCTTGTTGATCTTTGCGTTAGGAAAGCGATTGATAATGTAAAGTACATTGGATATGTTGGTGGAGTTGATTTTCATCTCCTTGAACAGATTATGCAACACTGTACTCTAGAACAGCTAAAGCACATTGAAGATTCTACTCAAGTAAGAAGCTTTTTTCTCACTGACCATATGGCTCGATTTATCTCTTGTATGTTTTGACGGTTTCTCCATCTTAAGTTATTATTTTTCGTTGTTTTTTTTGTATTTGCTAGGACACAGATCTTAGTCCAGTCACCGATAATTTTTGGAAGGGATTCTATGAGAAGCACTTTGGTGAAGAGGCCTTGAATGATACTATTGAGGGGATGAAGTGGAATAAAGTTAATTTCAAATGGAGGGATTTATATGAGGTTTGGTTTATTTTTCAGGTTTTAATGTAGATACATATATAAGTGGTGTTGAATTATAAGATATATATGTATATGGTTTCGTGCAGGCAAAGGTTATAAGCGTGCAAGAAAAGGAAAAGGAAGTTGTTGATCGACTGAAACAACGTTACAAGAACGAAGATGAAAGTATGATCTTTTTACGAATATGTGTTTTTCATCTATGGCTGTTAGATCAATAATGAGAAGCATGTTCTTAGACAAAATTTGTTCTTCTTCCGTTCCCTTGTAATCGTTTAAAATTATATTTTTGTCAGGAAAACAAAGTCGACAAACTAAAGTCTGCTCGAAAGCTCCTCCAAGCAAGAGACCATTTTGGGGTAACTCCTTTTTAATCTATATGATTATTTTGTAGCATCTTGTCAGGTCTTGAAAAAACATTATGCAACGGCTCCATGCATATATATTGGTTTCGTCTCTCAGGTTTTTGTACTCTAATGGTAATATTGAACGATTCGTTGCAGGTAATACTGCATCAGGTTACAATCTTGGGCATGTGAAGAGCAACATCATGAAAAAGGCAAAAATAGATGTGTTGAAGAGGTACACTTCAAAAATGCACAATCACTAGGTTTACTTATAAGGTTTCTTTCTAGCAACAGTCTATTTCTGAATTCAAAGTTTCCGATGGTTTTGATTATACAGTCAAGAAGTGAAAAATCTTACTGCCATTAAAAGGAACACGATTCATAAGAGTTCCAGGTATCATCTCCCCGGCAGCATCTATTTATTTTATATTGATCTACAATATTTATCCCCCAAACTTGATTGGTTTGATGAATCATTTTTTGTCTAGCGTTCCTACTCCAAAGAGGACTGGCTTATCTGCGAATGCGCCTTCAACTTCGAGAAGCATTCCTTATGGTGGACGAAATCTTACTGAAACTAAAAGGAACACGATTCAAAAGAGTTTCAGGTAATATGAACTCAGTATCTATATGTCTCTATATTGATCCACATTCTTTATCTTCAAAACTTGATCGGTTTGATGGATCATGTCTTGTCTAGTATTTCTGCTCCAAAGAGGATTGGCTTAACCGTAAATTCGCCTCCAATTTCAAGAAGCATTCCTTCTGGTGGACAAAGGCTACCTCCAAGGAAGATGAGCAGCGTTCCTGGAACTGCTCCTCCAGACAAAAAAACATGTAATGTATAACTAACTAATAAAGCTTTTTTTACAGATCATTTTTCCTTCAAGTGTATCATTTACATGGCTGCTCCAAGTTTCAAGAATTCCGAATTTTGAAACTCTGTAGCTTGATGATATCCTATTTCGTAACAATAGATCTTCAAAAGTTTCTGCAATGATTTAATTTAAATGCTTTGTTTCTACTTGTTGCTTTGGCCAAAAAATTTTCACAACAAAGTCCCTGTAGAATGCAAATCTTTTTATACGATAAACACATTCTGATAAGAATGCAAACAAGGCGAATAAACACACCTTCAAATATGGATTGAAGCAAATATATGTTTTATTGTGTCTACAGATTGAGAAATCTTCACTTAAAAGTATGATCAAATCAAGACTGGAGACTCTCTTAGCTTTTGGCTAGATAATCCAATCTCTTTATTCTTTGCGGTCTGGTTTGATGTATATAGTATGGACCCTAAAAGGGCCTACGCCTAAACTGAAGTTCCAGCCAAACGTCTTCTTGATGCATTTGAAGTCGAGACTTGACCCAATTTGTCTGACTCCTTTGACTCATCCGTCAAAATTCTCTCTCTCACTGGTGTGTAATGCCTCAGCCACACGCCCGTGTACACCTGCAACATTCAACATCCCAATCAAATTGATCCAAACAAACATCTTCCTATTACTATTCTTGTAAAGAGACTAATTATACCTGTTGTGGTCTCATGATCTTGGTGTCAGGATCATCCAACGACTCTTTCCAATGCGACAAGTATCCAGCCATGCGAGGAATCGCGAACAAGACCGTGAAGAACTCTGGTGGAAATCCCATTGCCCTGTTTTAGTGGTCCAAGATTGCATATTTAGATGAAGTTGAGAGGAAGTGATGAACACTGCAAACGCATTCAAACTTTTACCTGTATATTAATCCAGAGTAGAAATCAACATTTGGATAAAGCTTTCTCTTGACAAAATAATCGTCAGAGAGAGCTGCCTTCTCAAGTGCAACAGCAACCTGCAGACACAAGAATCAAACATTTCACTTAAGGAACATGAGAAATTACACTTAGATAGAAAAGGTGTGCATCATGTTTTAGCATAAGCTTGAACTCCTCGGACTAGCGAACCTCAATTAGTGGATCCTTTCCAACAATGGAAAATACTTCATCAGCCAGGTTCTTGATGACTTTAGCTCGAGGGTCATAGTTTTTGTACACACGGTGTCCAAAACCAGACATCTTCCTCTTCCTAAGATGTCAATGAGAATGAGAATATTAATGAAAAGGCTTGTAAACGGAAGCATATAGTTTCAAGAACTGAGTTTACCTGTTCTTCACACCCTCGATGAACTCTGGAATATTTTCAACAGTCCCAATCTCTGCCAACATTTTAAGCACAGCCTAATGGAACCAAAGACATGAATTTCAAAGACCATGGAGCATGCAAATACATCAGAAGATGTAACATATGACATGAGAATTATTAGCATACCTCGTTTGCACCACCATGAAGTGGACCGTAAAGCGCTCCCACAGCTCCAGCAACAGCAGTGTACACATCAACACCGCTACAAGGAGACATTTCCTAATCAATATATCTCCTATCCAGGTTACTAAGAGTCAAACTAAAGAGTACCTAGAGGCCAGATGTCGAGCAGCAGCAGTGGAGCAGTTCATTTCATGCTCAGCATGCAGTATGAAGAGGATGTCTAAAACCCGAGCCAGTCGAGGATTAGGTTTGTAGGATCTATTTCCCCTGTAAGAAATAGAAAAAAAGTGTGTCAATGGCACGCTACAAGTAATAAACAACTAAGCTTCCAGTGCTCTGAAGCGTCAAGCGATAATCCAAAAATGAAACCAAAAGTTGAGTTCCTAACTAATTCAAGAAGAAAGACATACAGGGAATCCAGCATATAGAGGAAATTCTCTGCATAAGAAAGGTTGCCTGAAGGAAGAACAGGAGGCCTCCCTGCCATCCTCAGATAAGCAGCTGCTGCAATTGTTGGTGCCTGCAAATTTGAAACAGTTTAGTTGCATAGATTGTGACTTCTTCTTCCAGACCTCCCGGGAACCTACCCTAAGAGCAGGAAGAAGTAAGGTAACCACTGATAACAAAAATAACCTTTCCAATAATGCGAATAATTTGTTTATCTCTAACTTGTTTTGAATCGTAAATATCCTGGCCCTGCACCCAATAGAGTATCAGTCAACATGTTTTTATACGGACAATTTCATAAGAGCTAAGTCTTTACACTAGTGAGTGACAAGGCTTAAACCTACCCTAAGAGCAGGATTTGCATCAGGATGAAAGATGGAAAGCGCACTCATTGCACTCACAAGAACTCCCATTGGGTGTGCATCATGAGGCATGGACTGTATAATATCCTGCACAAAAATTTATCAAGTAACTCGAGTAAGATATGAGAAATATATTGTTTGATAGCTTTGCATAGAGCACAAAACCCTCAGGGTAGGTTTAACAGGCACAGGACAGTTAACTGAAACAATTGATAAATGGAAACTGAAATTCATATAGCAAGGACTAGAGAGACTTACTAATACTCCTTGTGGCACAGCTGAGTGCTGTGAAACTGCAAACTCCCAATCAGATAGTTGACTTTCAGAGGGCAGATTCCCATACACTGCCATAAAGGAGGAAACTTTTCATCAGAATCTAATTCGATCCAATCCAAGACTTGAAATTGTGGTTATACACATACAAGCCAAATATGATGAGTGACTTAGTTTTGTTCTAAAACGGCAATAAAAGCAGCAATACTAAGACATTAAGTTAGCAAAGCTGGAAACAACATTATCCAATCCACTTACTGAGAAGATAAGCAACCTCCAGAAAAGTGCTGTTGTCAGCCATTTCCTCAATAGGGTAGCCACGATAACGGAGGATACCTTCATCTCCATCGATGTAAGAAATCGAAGAACGAACAGGAGCCGTGTTCAAGTAACCAGGGTCGTATAATTTAAGCCCCTTATCTTCCTTCCCCGTAGCTATCTGTCACGCAAACATACCAAAACAACAAAAAGTTTATAAATTTAACAACTTTTGTCCATTACGCTTGATCCCATCAATTCAAACCCAACAAAAAACAAAACTTTTTGTTTTAGAGAAACAGAGTTAACAAGTACCTTTTTGAGATCAACGGCTTTAACAGTACCATCCTCTGAGACCGGAACTTTGTATTTCTTCCCGGTACGTTCGTCGACGATCGTCAAGCTTCCCTTAAGTGATCCATGGGGTGCGTCCGCCGACGTGCAATATCGCTCGATCTCCGGAGAATCCTGTTTCCCTTCAGTCAAATGAGCTGAGAGAACAGCTAGTCGAGCTCTAACTCTATCTGATAACTCCATTACTCAACGGTTTCAAACCAAAAAAGAATCAAATTTCAAAGAAGAGAGAAGAAAGGGAGCGAAGAAGCAAACCATTTGTTTCTTCTTCTACTCTTCGTTAAATAACAATAACACGTGTCTCGATCCACTGAGGGCAGGAGTATTGAATAGTGTCCACGTGTATGTAATCTAATGGATACGGTTGATATCGAACGGTGGAAAGACTACCCAACTTGGATTGATCCTCTGAATCTCTAATCTTGTCTGAATTAATATGGGACCCACACTTTATCATCAGCATTATCTTAAAAAGAGTCTCAATTGCTTACCTCGATTTGCTAAATGCTGAATTTGGGCTTTATGGATAAGCATCTTTCGGCCCAATAGTATATAGAGTGTTTCTTACGGCCTTTTTTTTTTTTTTGTTGAGACGGTTCGCCTTTGATTTCCTTATAGCTTCTTCACTCATTTACCATTGGTACCAGACCAACAATTTCATTACTCTTAGTTTGAGAACAGACCGATCAACTATTACTGTAATCACAATAAAAATGACTACAACTATAGTCTAAAGTTAAACCAAGATGGTGAACTATATGATATTGCGTACAAGTACAAAAGACAATTCATGATTTTATGGATGTTAAATTCTTTCTATCTACTAATAGTAGTCCGAAATACAAAATAACAGTTGCCAAATATATTATAATAATGTTTTGTATAATTTACGTTAGTGTAGTAGGCTATTAAATCTTATACTCTACTCTACTAAGTTTATGATGGGGTATATATGGTCTAATTAACTAGCTTTTGGTTTTTTAATGGTGGTGAGAAAAGTGAGAGTGAAAGGTATAATAAATGAAGAGATGTTAAAAGCGATGGGTCGAATAGTTTCATTCGTACCGAAAAATGGAATTCTAAAGTTGGTTCTCCTCCCCCACGTGAGGCTCTGAATCTGAGAGTGATAGATAGATTAGATCTTTCTTTCCCTCCTTCCGTTTTTCAACACATGAAATTATAAGGAACGTTACGTTACACTCTTCTTGTTTTTCTTCTTTTCTTACTGATTGATACAATTCGAAGACCACCACACTATTTACTAATATCACTCACTCATATCTCTTTCAATGTGTTAACTTTTACATGTACATCTGAAAGATCTCCATGAATGAAGTTCACTCCTATTTTTATATAGGATCTACAATAACACAATTTACATCTCTTGTATTTTTAGTTATTCAAGCATGGCCATATTGAAAATTAGATTTTAGTGATATGTATTTTATAAAATATCTACAAAAAAAAAAAGATTATAAAAAAGAAAAATTGACAGAGGAAAACAAAACAAAAATTGACAGAGGAAATGTGTGAGAGAGGTAATGGTAATGCAATATAATTCGCATGCAGTAAGAAAAAGCTTGAGAAAAAAGAAAGTAGTTGGATTTAGACAGATGACTGACAAATTATATATATATATATATATATATATATATTTTTTATTTTCTTCTAGTTTCTCCTAATATATGGTGTTTATCATGTTAAAATATGTTTAAAACTTTAACCTATCATTCTAGTCACATCACATCCGAAGGATGTGTACGATAAAGAAAACAAAAGAATATTATTATGTACCAAAATTTGTTTAATCAATCATCTTTTTATTTCTTTTCTTTCTCATTAGATACGAATACGATACGATCACAGGGAGTCCTAACGTGAAGTACTACCATGAGTCCCTGCGATATATAGGGTCCTACATAATGATAGCTGTGACTGTGAGTATAAAAACAAAATTAAGTTAGCTGAAGCTGAGAGTTAATCGCTTTAAAACAAAATTAAGATGGTTTGGTTTGGTTGTTTGATATCCAAATTTTAAATGATTACTTGTAATTTTCTAGCTCTTAGTATAATTTAGTTGCATGGTCAGACTGAATCAGGTTTGTGTCGTTTTATCACTTCTTCTTCGACTACCACTGGACACTCTTTGTCCAAACTGCTCCCTTATTTTTTTTGTTCAATGCTCTTCTCTATCTATTATAATAAACTTTACTCAATCGAAAACAACAAAACATTGTCTTCATTTGTTATTTTCCATTTGTATACAAACACGTATTTATACACACAGCTGTGAAGTTGTTCACTATCCATATTTACACCTAAAACTCATAATTGACTCGAAGTTTTTTTTTTTTATTAGTACAATCCATGTTAAAAATCTGAAAACAAAAAATACTAGTCCTACTAGTACAGTATTATTAAAAAAACAAAAAAAAAAACAACAACAACAACAACATTAAGGTACATTGCTTAAATAGGAAACTCTAATACACATCAAAATCGACTACTAATAAAATTTATTTCCCTAGAAATCATCGTCTACTTTGGGAACAAACACTAATCTTATCTCTTTTTTTTAGGGATTTGATACAAACAATATTTAATTCTCTGTTTTTTTTTTTTTCTTCTTTTTGTCGTTTATCTCTCCTTAGAGAACCAATCGTTGATGTAACCCCAGAAACAGAACAAACTGAAACAGAACACTTGAGAAGAAACAAGATTTATGATACCGAGAAGAAGCAGCTTGTGATTTCTTCTTTGGTTGCTGCATCAACGTTCCAGCTCCTCCACCACTAGTAACATTCTTCCCGCAGACATCAACTCCAGTCTTAACGACACTGAACTCATCCTCTGGCTTCAGACACAACCCTCTGTTCCCGCTCAAATCCAAATTTTTACTCAACCGTCTTAAGAAACTTGAGTCGAACGGCACGACGCCGATCAGCAAGTTCCTGCTGAGGTTCAGATGGAAAACGTGAGGCAAAGACTCAAACCCAGATGGGATCTCCCCGGTTACTCTGTTGTTCGCCAGAGACAACGAGCTAAGGTTCATCAGCTTGGTGTAACTATCTGGGATCACGCCGGAGTATCCTGAATTCTCGAGTTGGAGCTCTTGGAGTTTAGGTAGGAACCCTAACTCAACGGGGAGAGCAACGGACATTGGGTTGTTATCCATTATGAAGTACTGTAAACTCTGTAGTTTCGAGATTCCTTTTGGGAAAGCTCCTTTGAGTTTGTTGTTGCTTAACGCCATGAATGATAAAGAACGAAGCTTTTCTACTCCTTCAGGGATTTTGCCGAAGAGAGAGTTCGAGCTCAGGTCGAGTTTCTGAAGCATACTCAGTTGCGAGATCGTGGGAGGGATTGTACCGGTTAGAGAATTGTAGCTTAAATCTAAACCGACGAGGCTATTGAGGTTCCCCAGTTGCAGAGGAATCTTACCAGTGAGCTTGTTGTAGCTGAGATCGAGATGTACGAGGCTTTTCAATGAGAAAACCGCCGGAGGGATATCTCCGGTTAACCGGTTTTGCGAGAGGGTGAGGATTTGTAAAGATTTGAGAGTAGAGATGCGTGGAGGGATTTGAGCTGAGAGAGAAGGGTTTGATCTGAGGCTAAGCTGTTGAAGAGTGGAGTTAGGGAGGAGCTTTATAGGGAAGATGATTGTGGTTGGGAAGTGAGTGAAGCAGTTGAAGAAGAAGACTGATTGAAGAAAAGGGAGAGAGAAGATTGAAGAAGGGAAAGAAGCAGAGGGTTTACAAGAAGGGTTTGGAGCAGAGCCGAAATCGAGTCGAGAGACGTGTGACAAGTGGTCTGGACCGGTTTTGCACTCAATGCCTGGCCAAGATGAGCCAGGTGCGCAAGGGTTTGGGTGAGACTGACGCCATTGTTGATCAGACGACATTGACTCCATGATCTTGAAGAGAGTTTCTGACTCAGATGAAGGCATTGAGGCAGAGACTCTGTTTCCTTGACAGGGGAAGAGTGATGTTATCAGGAGAAAGAAGAGCAGTGAGGAAGGAGATAGAAAAGCTCTCTTCATCGTCATAGGTTTTGGTGTAAGAGACAGGAGAGAGAGAGAGAGAGACAAAGAGTGTGTGTGTGTGTTTCTTGGTGGATATTATACTGAGAGTTCACAAAAGTTATTTGGTTAGTTTTATTTCTCCAATGCAAAGAAGTTGAGAGATGCGATGTTAATTAGAATCTTTGAGAAGAGAGAGATCGTAAAAAGTGACATTAGATCATCATCGAGGAGCATAAACCCCAAAAGAGAAACTTAGGGAAAAGGGTTTAAGCTTTCAACGAGTTTAAGTGAAAATGTTTAAGGATTTGGGACAAGACAAGACAGAGACACGTGAACAATCAGAATCTAAACAAGGTATGATAAAAGAGTGAAGACTTAGAAGAAAGCTAGTAAAGAATACGAATAGGTTTTGAGTGTGTGAGACTGTGAGTGATAGAGAGAGAGAAAGAGAGAGAGATGCAATTATAAATGGAAGTGATTGAAAGTGACACGTGTGGGGACGTGAGAGACAAAGAGGTAGGGACTCAAAGACATGAGAGATTGGGAAGAGAAAAGAGAAGACACAAATTAAAAAGAGTACTTGATAGGTTTTGTAAAGGGGGCCATATACACATGTTTCTTCCTTTATTCAAACACTTTTGTTCGAACCAATTTTTTTAAGGGACTTGTCTTTGTTGGTGGGTTATCTCGTGAATACGTTAGCTCCTCGAATCTCTCAGGTTCTGTGTGAGCGGTTTTCCTGTTTTATGTCTCTGTCCATCTCTGTATACTATATATATGTATTGCGGTGTTAGTTTCTAAATTCTAACCATGTGGTATTTTTTCATAGTCTATGTGAAAATGTATACTAAAAAAGGAAGTGATTTGTATGTCTAATTGTAAATGAAGATGTTTCTCATATATAGGAAATAAGATGAGACCTAAGTAACTATCATAAATAGTAAGACAGGGATCGACATCTTCACAATCAACTGGATTTAGTTTGAAAATTCATAATTTGAATCTAAATATGTATACACATGATACTACTTCGGGCCAGTACGGAAAACGAATGATCAAGATCTAAGCAAACATCAATTTCGAAGTAAACAAGTTTACGAAAACCAAGTCATGGTTAAGATTTGATGTAAGAAGATGACCAATTCGATGGTTGGTTCAAAAGACAACGCACACCACATGACAATCACAATGTAATAGTTGTCCAAACTGTTTCAAGAATCACCCACAATAGCTTCTTGACTATTCACAAAAATAGTTTCGATTTTTTTTTTAAGCAATCAAGTATGTTCAAATCATCTTTCCTCTTTAGATATTTGTTTTTATATAAAAATTTGATAAGAAAAAGCTCTTGAAAGGTGGTGGGCATAGTATGTCTCTCTATTAACTGTCTTCAATTATTCATGTCTTATTTTTTTATTTCAAAATTTCTCTGAAGTTTTATTATTCATAGTTTGAATTGATCCAGACAAAATCATAGTTATATGTACCTTAATACTACAAAACATCGGAAATAACTCAAAGAGACTTGTTTTTTTCTTTGCCTTTTTATTTTATTTTTTTAGTTAAACCGTACAATGTTTTGTTTTAGTGCAAACCAACTAAAAGAACTGTAACAGTTTTTATTCTTATTATTATTGATTTGTTGATTGATTATATAAAGAATCAAAATACTTTGTTAACGGTATAAAAATAGAGAAAACGTAAATTTGTAAGAAGTACAAAAAAAAAGAAAAGAAAAAAAGGTCAAAGTTTTCAAACGTTAAGAAATTGTACTACACTTGGCAATAATGCAGCAGATGTTTTGTAAAAATGTACAATGTATATGATATTTATGTGGTCTGGTGTGTATTATATGTAGTGAATGATCTATCTAATCTTTAGCCCTGGACTGTGTGAGTCTGGAGGGGTAATATCAGACACCTACTATTTTACCGTACGGATCTAACTCAAACATGATCCACACATCACATGGCCTCCCTACCCCAAATATTAATCAAAATGGTCATAAAAGTCACTGGTTTAGTAGTACTAGACGCTAAACATCATATAAAACCTAAATCTCTACTTCCCTTAAAACACTTGTCAAATTTGTTAAACACCAAGAAAATAACTTTTTTTGCTTTTGTGTTTTTGTAACTGTTTTATGTAATCCACGTAATAATGCTTTCTGGATCCCTCAGTCCTTTCATCAGTGCTTTACGATTTGACACCACTCTTCCATTTCCATCTCCTTTTGCTTTCTCCACATTTTAGTTCATGTATCTATATATGCATAAGATATACAATAGTCGATATCATATACTATTATTATTATAAAACCTCAGGGTTTCAGTATGCACATGGATGATAGTTCCTCAGATTGCCACATGTTATGTTTATGTACAAAGGATGGCTTTTTATGATTCTGTGATTCAGTGGTAGTTAGTCATTGTTAAACAACACAAAGCACATATTTTGTCAAAATTCTCTGCAAAATTCATGGGGAATCTTATGAGAATCTGCAGGTATTTAATCTGAAACCGCTCATGTAGAGAGGGGAAAACAATAGTGTTATTAGCTTTCTCTTTAGACTGTGTATTTAAACAGCTCACCAAATTGTACAATACTCAAATAAGAGAAGGGGCAAAACTGAATCTACATGAGAATTACTGTTGCAAGAGCTCTACACTGTCGACCTCTCTGTCTTTATTTGATGTCTTTACCTGAATATTTGAATCAAACTCTACTTAAAAAAGAATCCAAGGTCTAACAAGAACCAGACAAGAAGAAGCTTAAGAAACAATCCTTTGATTTTTGATTCAAGAAACCATCAAGTACAGAGAGTTTTCTGGGGTCATTTGGTCACTCTTTTGTTGAGTAAATCACAAGATTTTCATCTAAAATAAGAATGATCCATTACTCCTCTTACAACATAAGACAAAAGGGACAAAAGTTGATCGATAAGCTTAAGAGGAAGAGGGAACAACTTTATCAAAAAGGAAAAAAGAAAGAAAAAACGATCAAATCCGGATACTGTACCTTTAATTATCATGGGCTCCCTTATATGGAACAACATGAAAAACTGCAGAAGATAAAGGAAAAAAAAACTTATATCATTATGTTTCTGAAACACTTCTGGTCCTTGAGTCTTTAGCATAGCATTTGAGTAGAAGAAGCTTTTTGCTGGTTAGTTGAACATCCTGAGAAAATTGTTTGCATATGCCATTGGCTTCACATCCGGGTGAGGCTGTGACAATATATCAAAGAATCAGGAGAGTTTTCAAATGAGTCTAAATAAATCCGTGAAACATTCACAAGAACAATGCTAGAGGTATACTACACTCACCACTGCTGAAAATGTAACAATATTTGGCTTCATATCAGGAGCTTCAAAACGAATGAAAGCCCCCTTATTACCCATCTACAACAATACAAATTCCATGTTAAGTAAGAACCATGTAGTTCGGTGCGGTTTCAAAATTGAATACGTGAAGTTTTGAGTTACCTGATCACAGTAATTTGGGGCAGAGAAAACAGTGATGAGTTTACCGTCATGCTCAACCTCATAGCCTTCATCTTTTACTTCATGTGAGCGGACCAACAACTCTATGAAATTCATAAAAATCCAACTTAATAGCAATCTCAAGATTAAATTGGCGCCAGAGACCAAACCCAAATAATACCAAAACAGCAACTAACCTAGATTATTATCTTGCAAAAACCTCTTTGTCACGTCTCCACCAAACGATAGACCAACCCCTCGCTTGCTTGGGCCTCTTCCAGGGAGAGGTTGAGGATCGCTCCACAGAAGTTCACACATTAGCCCTGAACACTATCATGATTAGACGGAGAAACAGAAAACACAATTACAGAAAAAAGTTAACAGAAGATGTAAATGATGAAACATACCTTCCTCTGGAGGCTCACAGAAACGGTCGATAGCTCTGATGTCTGACAGTTTTACACCATCAACACTGAACAGACCTCCATGTACCACAAAGACCTTCCCATTTATAACATGAGCCAACGGTAGGTAACAGAAAACCTCAGCAAAGAGATCCACAAATTTTTCACTCAACTTGGATCGAACCTCGCCCTCAAAACCATAAATTTTATTCATGCTCTTGCTTTCATGGTTTCCTCTGGCTAGATATATGGCTGCAAATTTTCAACAAATATGTGTAAATAGCGACTTACAATTTGATTGGGAACTTTAACCCATCAGACAAAAGTAGACGATTTAATCCTTGCCAGAGATAGCAAAAGCAACTAAAACTTGAACATCAAAGAATTATTATAGCAAGGGTTCAGAGAGCTTACATGATGGGCACATGCACTTGAAAGCAAATAGTGTGAGGATGATCTCAACAGAGAATGAACCTCTGTCCACAAAGTCACCATTGAATAGGTATGGATTCTCCTCAGAAGGGAGGCCATTGAGCTCGAAGATATTTAGCAGATCATAGAACTGCAAAAAAAACATTCACGTGTCAAAACCACAATACAACACACTGACACTAGCCCCTGCTAGTGGAAAAAGGAGCAGAAGGTTAGCCAACAAAATCAAGATATGAGAAGTAGAAAGATTCACAATACAATCCAATTCCACAGATATAGTATGGGAACTAGTTTACTAAAAATTTCTACACATGTAACGAGAGAACTGAAAAGATTGCAGATTCATCTAAGAGAAAAAAAATTATGCTGGGAGAGTAAGTTAAACCAAGCTTACCTGACCATGCACATCACCACATACAGTGATATGTTTGCCATTTGGAACGCTAATGTCGACAAGAGACGGCAGTGCTAGCAAGATTTGTCTGGTTTGTAAGACGATCTGATATGCATACCTACAAATATAATGCCGACTAAGCATGAAGAGATGATCACTGCGTTAAGTAAGTTGAGTACCACCAAAAAAATATGTACCGTTTATGCAATGTTTTTTGGTTCTTGAAATCTTCCATCATCGTTTTCACAAAATCCAAGGAAACTTCCTCTCCCTCAATCCGAGCACCAGAGTACTGTGGCTCAACCTCTACAATGAAATTGAACAGAATATTAGAAGATTGATAAAGGATTAAAACCTCTATAACAATGAACATCAGTTTTCAATAATGAAATGTTAAAAACTACAAGCCATTGACACATTTTACTGGCAAGAGTTAAAGTGTAGCAAAAGAGGTATGCCATCTTAACAGAAAAGAAAAGGAGAAATTTGTAAGTCTGTGAGATGTCCACTCCTATTGAGATGGGTTTCACATCAATATCACTGAACTTTTCAATTCTCAACTGAGACTCCAAGAAAGGAAACATATCCAGGCTTTGATATGCATAAAAACGATACAGATTGATCCTAGGATGAGGATTTAACCAAAGAAAAGACACTACTACCAGAGCTACCCCACCAAAATGCCCCTAATACCACCGAAACCAACACCATGAGTATCTCAGTTGTGGCAAATCCCCGGACCGCCACCACCATTACTGCTGCAACAACTGCTGCTAAAGCCGTTTTGGTGGGCATGAACGATGATCTGGGTTTGTTCCCTATTATGTGACAATAGGTAGAAGAATGATTACTAGTCTAAAGCTACATTCAACCATTTGTCAACTACTGAATCAAAGGCGAGAGACGAGAGAACCAGGGATGACAGAACACACTGCAAGCTATAAGACAACAGAAAAATAAGCAAGCAGATGATGGATACCTATTGTGTGGAAGTCAACGGACTCAGCTACTGAACGCCTTTCAGAGACTGGTACAGAGATTGCTTCCTCAAATTTGAGTTTCATCACTGCTTTCTCACATTCTCTTAGCTTTCTTGTGGCATCGGGGTCATTAGGAGAAAGCCTTTTTACCTAAAATACATATAGCAGACCATGTCAGGAATACTGTAACACGAATCTCTCTCACTCAATAAATAAAGACAGTCCACCACCAAACTGGATTTCCACAGATCACTATCAAGTTTCCTATCACTTGGTCACAGATCAAAACAATCAAGTTATGACCTTTTCGGGTGACTCAAGCTACACGACTACAACATTTCATCTTTCGTATTTTGACATTTCTCAACATAAGCGGACTGCTCACTCAAAAAGTTAGAATAAATAAGACAAGAACTATCAGATCTCAAGCAATAAACATTAACCTGTTGGAAATCCTTCAAGGCGTCCTTAAATTTTCCCATGGCAAGATATGCAGCACCACGCCTGTAATAACCCTGTAATTCAGTAGATAATCAGCGAATTGGCTGAATAAACGTGAGAAGAAGAAAAGGAAACAACTAGTCACAGAATGATACCTTAGAGTATTTTGAATCAACTTCAATGGCCTTTGATGCATCCTGTATCGCACTGCCATATTCCTCCAGTTTCGTGTGAGCAAATGCACGGTTTGCCCAATACACAGCGTTGTTACCGTTGAGTTCAATAGCTTTTGTATATAGATCAATAGCATTGGAGAATTTGTGACCTGTAAGCAACAAACAAAATTAAGTGAGCTGTTCTTAACTCAAAGCAAAAACAAAGAGTATCACATTAAAAAGAGTATAAACTGATTCCACAAGATTCTGTTAAACTTTTTTAATAAAAAAATACACACCTTTGAAAGCTTCGTTAGCCTGATTTTTGAACTCCTCGGCGTGTGAAACATCAGAATTCTCATTCTTAGACTCCATGTTGTCACAGAATGAACTTATCTCTTACTGAATTCCTTAATTATCCTGTGAAGCCAGAACTGATTGCAAGAAAAAAAAAAAAGATGTAAAGTCAATGTTTTATCTCTTCATCCCCAAATGCAGAACAACAATAATCATAATCAACTGGAGCATTTCCTCAAAATCAATAAGTTCTACTACACCATAGAGAGCTAGTTTAAGAGCTTTGTTAGAGATAGAAACACTATTCAACATGAATCAAGTCTATATTTTTTGTAATACAACCACCCGACTGTAATCATGCAACGAGATTAAGCCATAACAGATGAAAACAAACTGCTTTAGAATAAAAATCATGCCACAAGAACATTAAGCGAATAGATAAGAGGCCAAAAAAAACAAAAAAAGGTGTGAACTTTTATATTCTACATCGTTTTCATAAACAGCACAGCAACGAATGAATCAGATTCATGGCCGTAAGAAGAAGATTCCTAGGAGAGATCTATTAATCATACCCAGATAAGAGAAAAAGCAAAACAGAACATCAACACAAGGAAGACAGAGTCTAAGACATGTTTGTCGGAATAATTCAAACACCCAATTACCTAAGATGGGATTCATACCTGAAAACAAAGCTTCAATCTTGGCGACAAGGGAAGAGGAAGAGGGTTGACGAGTAAGAGACCAGGTTTAAGGGAGAAGCTTCAAAGTGACCCAGAAACCCTAGATTGAGTCAAATTAGAGAGTATGCGCTTTGAATCTATTGACAAGAGGGGGGTTTTTGGGAATTTTTTTTTTTAATTTTCCCCACTAATTTTCCTTTTTTTTTTACCAGTAAATTAAAACAACTAATAAATAATGTATTATATTTCTGACGTCATATATCAAAAAAATTTTGGTATGTAAAGTTTATGTATTTTTATTTCTTCGTGTGTGTGGCTATAGAGAGAGAGGCCTTTGGGGCTAATAATTTTATCATTCATGGATCTCTCTGAATTTAAAATTTGGATTTTTTTTCTTCTTTTTTCTTTAAAACCAAAAAGTTTATTCTAAGGCCTAATCTGACTGATGATTAAAAATTTATAACAAATTAAATTAAATAAAATGGAATTAGCTTATCTGAGCGAACAAAGTAAATTTTTTAAAAGCTGTTGACAAAAATAAATAAAATTAGGAAATAACAAAACACATATTAATGTGATATAACTAAAAGCAGAGAGGAGCAATGTTCTTCTCTACTATTTGGGTTATAAAGGGAAGTGAAGTGACTACTGAGTTCTGACTTCATCTTAGTTTGTCAAAGAGTGTTGTATTCTTGTTTTTAATTCGAATTTGTCTCCTAATCAAATTCAGAGCCATCCAAAATAGAATCCGATTTCTTTTTTTTTTTCTTTTCTTACGATAGAGGTTGCTTCTCTAAATGTACTAATATATATATATATATGCTCATCAAGAAGAACACAAGTTTAAAAAAGTTTAAACATCTCTCTTTTTTTTTTTTTTTTTTACTTTCATAAAAGTTTTGCTCTATACAAATCTACACACCATACATATACAAACCAAAGAGTAATGTTTTTGTGATTCTCTTGATCCTCTCCGATCCATCTCAATGCCTTCTTGTTTCTTTTTCAGCCTACATTATAAACACACACATATGATAAAGTTATAATCCCAAATTTATGTATTTGATTATTATTATATAAGAGGTAGAAGAGAATAATAATGTGTGAGTGTACCGCTTTGATTGCTTTCTCAACAGAATCCCATCCGAACCGGTCAACATAATCTTGAACCGATTTTCTAGCATCAAGACTCATCATCTGTAAAACTCTTCTCTGTTCATCTGTATAATTAGCTCCTCCCCCAGCATTCATCCCAATCTTGACGTATTGTCTAACGAAATTGGAGTAAATGTAGGCTGCACCACTAAACATTGGTAGCACCAACCACATACAGAACAAAAGCTTCAAGTATGGCCAAAATGGTAGCCTACAAAATGCAATATAGAACAGAGAATAATTTTTTAGTCTTTTATTCTGAATTCGTGACAAAAATTGATTATGAATGTTATATTATATATAATTTTACCAGGCAAGGATCCTCCAAACGGATAGCTCGAATATTGTTATTAAGGAGTAAATGATCCAATACGTTAGCCATTGTTGATCATCTAACATTGTTGGACTCTCTATTGCTCGAAACGATGCATACCTTAATCATCATCATCATCATCCATTCAGTTGTTATTACTTTGAAGTTATTTTTATAAACAAAGCATTTAGATTTAAATTCACTTACAGAGGATAGAGAAGCATGACTCCAGGCCTGCATGCAACAAGACAAAAAAAAAAAAAGAAGAAGAAAATAATGTTAAAATTTGAACAAATATCGAGTTTAATTTATTTATTTTTATCCTATATATGAGACAAAAATTGAAACCTACCCAATGAGAGCATCAAAACGTTTTGCAATCGCAATAATGACACCCATTATACTCAGTCTATCTCTTCTTTCAATGGAAACTTCTCTCTGAACACAAACGTCTTTAGCACTGTGACGTTGGATATATACACAACAAGAGCTTGAATCTTTTTTGAAGCAAGAATCTTTGTATAAGTTAAGGCAACAAGCACAGGCAAAGAATCTCCAACCTGTTGATACGTTAGCATATGATTATATATATGAACCCATTTGTCCATTTCTCTTCTCTATAACAAAAAAAATATTTCAAAGTAATTGTTGGTAAATTTCAGACTAACTAGGGAAATCCAAGTCTTGGGTTTAGTATCCCTATCTATCCCTATGAATGATACTTGGAATATATTTTTGGTAAACAAGATTCTTTTCTTTTTTCACAAGAGTTAGTGATCAAGAAACTACGCATTAATTAATGAGGTTTGGACGTATTACACAGTTTTGATTATGATATTTTGGTCCACGACTTTGTTAAATTCTGAGTAAAATCACATGTCCTTCCTTTTAATTTGACGTCTTTATAGAATCTCTCTTTCTTACCCATTTATATACTTCTTTTCATGAAATTGAAGTTCACCAGTGAACGTTTAATCTGATCAAGATTTAACTTTTTTTTGTCACTGAGCTAGTAAAAGAATCTTTATATAATTCATCTTTCTTACACACAAGTATTTATTATTTACCTTTTTCTTCATTAGTAGTCTATATGATAAAAGACTTTTTGCCAATATGAAATTATGTTATTTCACGCTAAGTAACTATCCACGAACGAGAGAATCATCAGAGCATTCAAATTATTTACTAGCTAGCTTTGAAATTTCATGGTATGTTTTCTTAAATTATATGTTTACCACGAAAGTCAATGAAAGCCCTACCAACACTCAAGTTCCTTCTTGAAATGAATTTTGCAAAATTTGAAACTTAATAAATTCGACATGAATGTGAAAGTGTATATATATGTAGATGCTTTTTTGCTCGTGAATAAAATTAAATTGAAGTAAGTACAATGAAAATGATGAGGTATGGGCAAAACACAAAAGAGTTTCCTTTCGTAACTACAATTAGTTAATGCAAATCTGAGAAAGGGTCATATGGATAATGACTATACATATGATTAGTCATTCGCCGTACGTGGGTTCTCTCTGCCCTCATTTACTTTATTTAGTTTCGTCTTCTCTAATTATATTGTCGTTTATATGATGTCGTTCTTTGTCTAAATTACGTATATTAAAAAAATAACTAATATCCTTAATATTCAAGATGCCGTTGGACTAACTTAATGTCCAAGAATAAGACTCTCCAACATAATTATTTGGCAACACGAAACCAGTTACGCTATATACTTTTAGATTGCCATTTTTATCAAGCCAGTTTTGAACACAAACAATTATCTTTTCTTTTGTAGATTTATTTACAGTTTGTAATTGCCAAGACAAATATAATTATGAAGTTTTCATATATATATATATATATATATATATATATATATATATATTTAACGTGAATTATGAATGTAAATCATAGTTCAATGTCGTCAACCCGTAAACACAAATTCAAATATATATATATATATATGTATATTCAAAAAACCTGAAATTTCATTGATTGGTTCGCTTGGTATATTATTAGTTGATAAGTTATATTTAACACCATTCTAAAGTTTACGTTGAAAGATTAAGTTAAATATTGGTTAAATTTGAAAATTGATGATAAAAAATGAGAATGATTTTTTATATTTAGTTAATTGAAAATTTAACTATTTAGTTAAAAGACGTACGTATATACTGAGTAGGGCAATAAAAAGAAAATGAGAATAAAAACAAGAATTACCAAAAAAGGAAACTTTCCAAAAGGTGATTCTGATGAGAAACAGAGCCCATACCTCTCTTTTTCCCCCAAAACATGAAAGAAAAATTGGATGGTCCTCCTTCAATGCCTGCTCTCCCCACCCAATCCAAACCCAACTCTTCCTTCTTTTTTTCCTATTTTGATAATTTCTACCACTTAAGTCCTAATCAATTTCAAATTTCAATCTAAATGCATACATAGAGAATTTAAAGGATTAGGTGTGTGAGATAAATTGGCTAAATTAATGCATGTGTTAGACTAATGGTCCAATTTCTTTCTTTCTTTTTTTCGTCTATAACATTGGAGTTTGAAAAAAACTACCAAACCTTCTGTTTTCTGCAAATGGTTTTTTTATATACTTCCAAATAAATATTCCTCTAAAAGAAATTTATAAACCAAAATATTAAAGCAGAAGCAGCAGTTAAGTGGTACTGAGATAATAAGAATAGTATCTTTAGACAAATTTAAATCTCTCAGATTTCATCAATTCCCTTCTCACTTCTCCTTTAATTCTTTTTGATCATAATCTTGCAAACTCAGGTATGCTTATTGATGATATACACTTGATCATCCAAGTCTTGTACTCTTTATTTTTCATTCATCAGTTTAGGGCTTTTCATCAAATAAATTAAAAAAAAAAACCATTTCTTTTAATAGAATAAGATACCTTTTTCTCATTGAAATCTCTCAGAACTTGCAAAAAAAAAAGACTTGATCGATCTTACAAGCTTCTCTCTCTCTTGTGTGTAGTGTTTGATTGTGTTTTGTTCATTAAATTTACTCTTCGCTAGGGTTTAGATAAATGGAGGGTGGAGCGAGTAGTAATGATGTAGCAGAGAGCAGCAAGAAGATAGGGAGAGGGAAGATAGAGATCAAGAGGATAGAAAACACTACGAATCGTCAAGTCACTTTCTGCAAACGACGCAATGGTTTGCTCAAGAAAGCTTATGAGCTCTCTGTCTTGTGTGACGCTGAGGTCGCTCTTGTCATCTTCTCCACTCGAGGCCGTCTCTACGAGTACGCCAACAACAGGTACATCTTTTTTTAGATCTTGATTTTCTTGATTTTTTTTTCTAGAATATAGTTTCGAACTTTTTTTTTTCTTTTTGGGTGGCTTTTTCAATCTGTATATATATATGCTTAGTGAGATTTATAGGGTTTTACTAAGTTCCTCTGATGATCAGCTTTCTTTTGAAATCCTCAGATTTAATTAGGGTTGTTTTAAACTATGGAACCCTAGTTTTGTTGTATTTGGGGCAAAAATTTGATTACTTTAACTTCTCTCGCTCTCTCTCTCTTTGTAAAAAAAAAGCTGTGAGGTCTTCTCTGACCATTAATGAGCATCCCCATACCTTGTTCCAGTCACTTTTTTTATTTTTCCACAAATCTTAAAAACAGCATATATATGTATATCTATCTATGTACTAGTATATGTCAGTTTCTACAAGACACTTCGATCAATTTGATGGCCCATGAAATTTTATTTCTGCAGATTGATCATTAGATTTCCATCATAGTAATGAAAAAGAAGGGTTCTTGATAAATTATAATATATATTTTAATATTGGGCTATATATTATTATATAAAAGCTATATGTAGATTCCTTAAAAATTGATTCACTAGGGGAAAACTAGTAGGTGTTTGTCTTCTGACACTTCTCTAATATTTTGGTGATTAATCAAGAAATTTTTTTTGGGGACAAAGCTTGCTGTTGAGTCACTAATTAATCATCCATCAATCAACAAAACCAATGAAAACATAAAATTTTGACTTTTTGATTGTTATTTACTTATTTTCTCCACTCCAAGTTGGGAACTTGTCATTTCCAGCTATTAAACAGCTCATGTTCATTTCACCATTTTGGATTATTTGTCTGCTTTTTTAGCTAGTGATAATTTTGGTTTTTTTTTTTAATTAGTATTATTGGTTTTTAGCTAGTGGTATTAAGACTATAATGTTAAGGGTGATGTATGAATATGATCATATCATGGATCTAAGTTAAAACAAGAAAATTTGTAGTTACAATGTGAATTTTCACAAAGACTAAGAATCATTTTCTCACTAACTAATTAATCTATATATACATGATAAACGGTGCATAATCATGACTTAAAAGTACCTTTAAGTCAATATCCAACTAATTTGATTAACAAAAGAAGAATGCATTAGGTTTGTGGAAAAAAAAAACGTGAATTATATGTTTCTATTATCAAAAATGTAGTTCAGTTTCTTATTTCAAACACCCTCATGGCTTTAATTAGTGTCTTACTTTTTGACATTTATCAACTTCAGCTTTCCATCATACAGCATAATGTGAATTACTTGTATGATGAATATGAAAGCCTAACATATATTTATAGCTAGCTTTACTGTTTTGATATTGCAAAGGATTTACAAATTTCAAGTCGTTGGTACGTATTTAGGCTGAGACAAATATGTTTTTTACCAAAATAATTAATATTGGAAAAAAGCCACTAGCTTGTTGGTGATCTATAACTTAACCTGAAGAGATCACTTATTTATCTTAAAGCTTAATTAATAGTGTTTTTGAACTTGGTTACTACGGAAAATATAATTTGGATTTTGCGTCGTACATAAATCTTGGACACATTGGGACCAATTCCAGTTAACTAAGAGCAAATGTAATTGATCAATTTCTTTTTCTTTTTTCTTCTTCTCCAATTTGCTACTTTTTCTTTCTTTGTGTGTTTTCAAATTAGGACTATATGTAATTAATAGATATATGCAATAATAACATGAATATCCCAAAACGAAAAAAGGGTCAAACAAATCATATGGTACTACTACTATTACTGGTCCAAACCCTCTATTTTGTCGATCAGTTGAATTTAAGGTTATGGCCGGACAATCGTGTCTGTGTGTGTGTGTCTTTATATATCCAAAGATATTTTATAGTTGTGTGCGTCTTTGTTTTACTACTGGTGTGGTTTAAGTTTGACAGTAGATTTTCATCGGTCGCATCCATTATTAGCTAATGAATGATTAAAATTTTCAATCTTTTTCCTCTGTGGTTTGGTGAAGTGTGAGAGGAACAATAGAAAGGTACAAGAAAGCTTGCTCCGACGCCGTTAACCCTCCTTCCGTCACCGAAGCTAATACTCAGGTTAGCTTCATTATTACTTTAGTGTTCACTAGTTCGTTACTTCTTCTTGAATTATCTGACTTTTTTTTATATGACCTCTTGTATGAACCATTGATCGAATATTGATGCAGTACTATCAGCAAGAGGCGTCTAAACTTCGGAGACAGATTCGGGACATTCAGAATCTGAACAGACACATTCTTGGTGAATCTCTTGGTTCCTTGAACTTTAAGGAACTCAAGAACCTTGAAAGTAGGCTTGAGAAAGGAATCAGTCGTGTCCGTTCCAAGAAGGTTAACAAATTCACTATACTTGATTTCCCATCAATGTTCTTAATGCGTGAGTATATATTTTTCGCGACTCCATCTAATTCTTGCATGTTCTGTTTGGTTTTTATCTCCAGCACGAGATGTTAGTTGCAGAGATTGAATACATGCAAAAAAGGGTAAAAGTAAACCCTATCTTCCTTCACAAGTTAATTACTCTACTTAATTAGTAACTTCTCTTTAATTCTGATCATCGTTTATTTTTTCTTCTCTGCTGTTGCTTGCATTGTAGGAAATCGAGCTGCAAAACGATAACATGTATCTCCGCTCCAAGGTTTTATTCATATATAATTCCTTTTAGCATTTTGATCATTATTATTTTTCGGCAGGCATAAAAATCTCTTGATGATGTACAAATTCTAAATATCTCTGCAGATAACTGAAAGAGCAGGACTACAACAGCAGGAATCGGGTGCGATACATCAAGGGACGGTTTACGAGTCAGGTGTGACTTCTTCTCACCACTCGGAGCAGTATAACCGGAATTATATTCCGGTTAACCTTCTTGAACCGAACCAGAATTCTTCCAACCACGACCAGCCACCTCTGCAACTTGTTTAATTAAGTCCAACATAAGCTCTTTTCTCATGTGAGATTGATCTTATGCATATATATATTCATGTTACACTTACTGTTAAAAACTTACAATTGCAGATGTAACGATTTGAGAGGGACCTAATTTTACATATATTGTCACTATGTATGTTATGTTACGGCTAAGACTAATAATATACCACATTCTATCCAAAAAAAAGGATATCTAGCTGTAGCTAGCTCTATTGCTACTTGGTGTATTTACATATTCAAATCAAAATGTGTTGATGTGACCCAAAAAAGAACAAATGCAATTTCTAAAACACTATTGAGATGCAGCTTGAGATGCAAAAGCTTCATACGCATCCCAAGTTACATCTAACTAAACATCTTTAATTCTAAATTCTTATTACTATGAAAATATGAGAGCTATAGGCCAAACCTTTTTTGCCTCCTGTTTTCAGGCTGCAGAGGACAGTCTCTTTATTTGCTCTTATCAGCTCAGACACTTTCTGATCAATGGATCAAGATCTTAGTCCAGCGTCACGTCATAAGAGGGACAAGAAGGTGTGTAAGATTTTCAACAGCGAGTGGTAGAAGCTCCTGGCTGCCACAGATGCAGTCCCTGGATTCAAGCTCTGCATTATATGAGATTATATTAGTCCAATGAGAGGTAGAAAGGTCTCTTAGTGGGAATATATATAGCAAAGTAATTGCCCATTAGTACTTCCTCTTATCAAGAAGGAAGCTTGAAGTGAGAAATTGATAACGTTCTCTTCACCAACTTAAAAGATAAAAGAACATCATGATGTATCTATATAGAACCTTCGCTTGTGTTAAAATCTTTTCAGATTTGAGAACAAGTGACCTGCTAAATCATTTCATTCTACGCCAAAAACCTGAAACAACAGAAATAGCAGAAGATTTGAAAGCAAATGGAGCTTAGAGTCTCAGTGATGTACCATCTACCAATGACTTCAACCTCACTTACTCAATTCCATTGTCAGCTCCTTCCTAATTAACTTAATGAATGAGGTAATACATTCATTCTTCTCAGCATAATTTATAGTAAAACCAAAATATGTTTTCTTGACGCCAAATTCATGTTACAAAGCACCAAAAAATACCTAACTTTTACTGCAACAGAGCAAACAAACAAGCTACATTTCCTATCAGTTCATTGACTGAAAACTCTCGTAGCTAAATGTTGTTTGTTGCTCTCCATGTGCTCTGGCATCTGTCTTAATCTGAGGAGATTGTTTCCAAACAAAAAAAATTTTTTGCATCTTTAATGCAGGATGTGATTAGTTTAAAACAGATCACTTCCACTTAGTGAGCTCTGTTCGGAAAATTTCATATGCTGATGAACAAATCTAGCCTAAATGAATCAATCTAGCAAGGAAGAATTCTTGAAGAAAAAATAATTACATAGCTAGAACTATAGCACATCTACTTAATGTAATGATAACTCAAACAAGGCTTTATCCTCTGTTCATACATTGATCATTACTAGGAAAGATCACAATTTCAATAATTTACTCCTTCAAGTTACTTCAAGATATTTTAATTCTGAAAATAGATGCATTGTATCAGTTTGAATACTTCTGTTGAAGGAGAGCTAACTTTTGATTCTCATAAGTAGTTGGCTAATTCAACCAGTCTGATTTGTTTAATACACTCAGAAAACGAACATGGGTAAAGATAAACTTGGATAGAGATACTAGTATTTCTCAAACTCCAAAGATGATGTGTTTCCAAAACCATGACAACCAACTTAATATCATTAATGCAATTCCAGACATTACTAGAGAGAGAGTCATTAAAGATATTTAGTCATTGGTGGGTAGAACTTGGGGTTTTAAACTTGAATGCATGGAGACCATCTTGCAATATTTACTCCACAGAGTTTATTACAGTAACACGACACCACACCACACTTCTGATATGTACTGCTTCCTTCTTTAATGCTAAATCTAAACATTTGCTCCTTCTCTCTCTTTCTCATGGACTTGTCGTTTTTGGAGTTTAATCCAGTTGTTTCCCGTTGGTGACACATCACTTAGGCCTGATTTTTCAAATGCTCATGAACAATTTAATGGAGCAGTTATGGCATTGTGTTGGTCTGCAGGCATGTTAATCTACATTTGGACTTTGACTTCTCTGTACCTTAGTCTATACATTAAATTATATATATGCTTGTCCTTTTGTTCCACTCTCTTTTACTATTTATGTTAAATGATCCTATTTATAGTTTCTTGTTCGGATTAAAGATATTGTCATCGTTTACTAGCATTTCATTTCTTTGAACGTTCTTGAACAGATTGAGAAACAGAGGAGCTACTAAATCTTATTTAAGATCAAGAAATATTTTGAAACAGCAACATTAAATATAAATATTACTAGAGTCTATAGGACACTTAAAACTCTACTGAGCACACACATGATAAGATAAATAATTAAGACTGCTTTTGATATGAACCAACAAACAAACTGAGACATGAAACTCTTCAGATTCTGGGCTGTAGACGACCTTCATTAGCAAGCTTGAAGGTATGGGCCTGCTTTGTGGCTGCCTTGTTAGAGGAAAGTCCTGCAACAAAGTGGTCTCTAACTTGAGAAGTTGTGAAAGGGAACCTAGTGTTGACCATGGAGTTTAACCAAGACGCTGTGCCTTCACGGTAGAGAGCACCAATGGAATCAGAGCGGGTGTTGGAAAGTGCCTGAAGAAGGTTCATGTGAGGATCAAACCCTGGAATGCTACTGGAGGTACTGACTGTACCAAAAGCTCCTCCAACAGTTCCCCACCAGCCAAGCAAGCCCCATATCAACGTAGGGTGGTTTCTCCAGTAACTACACATAACAAAATAAACAAAACTCATGAAGTGTGATACTTGATACCATCATCATAAGACAGAGAATGTTTGTCACTTACTCGCATGTTCCAGTGATTGGTGGGAATGGAGCAGGAACGAAAGGAGTTCCAGGAGTGCCTGGGTCAATAATGGGAGTTGGTGGGCTTCCTCCAATGATGGGTGTGCCAGGGTCAACAATGGGTGTTGGTGGAGTCACAACGACTGGAGTACTTGGGGGAGGAGATGAGTAATATCCACCAGAAGGAGGATTTGAAGGCGTTGGGTGGGAAGGTGTTGAAGGGTGTGAAGGCGTTGAAGGATGTGAAGGCGTGGAAGGATCGTGAGGTGGCGTCCCACAGTTACAAGGAGGGGTGTGTGATGGAGTGGAAGGAGTTGGAGTATGTGATGGAGGTGAAGGGTGAGATGGAGTTGGAGTATGTGATGGGGGTGAAGGGTGAGATGGTGTTGGAGTATGTGATGGAGGTGAAGGGTGAGATGGAGTTGGAGTATGTGATGGGGGTGAAGGGTGAGATGGTGTTGGAGTATGTGATGGAGGTGAAGGGTGAGATGGAGTTGGAGTATGTGATGGGGGTGAAGGGTGAGATGGTGTTGGAGTATGTGATGGAGGTGAAGGGTGAGATGGAGTTGGAGTATGTGATGGGGGTGAAGGGTGAGATGGTGTTGGAGTATGTGATGGAGGTGAAGGGTGAGATGGAGTTGGAGTATGTGATGGGGGTGAAGGGTGAGATGGTGTTGGAGTATGTGATGGAGGTGAAGGGTGAGATGGAGTTGGAGTATGTGATGGGGGTGAAGGGTGAGATGGTGTTGGAGTATGTGATGGAGGTGAAGGGTGAGATGGAGTTGAAGGAGTAGGGTCGTAAGGAGGACTTCCACAGTTAGAAGGAGGCGTGTATGATGGCGTCGAAGGAGTTGGAGTGTAGCTTCCACCGTGTGATGGAGGAGTTCCATGTGAGACTGCATGAGTTGAGTGAAAAGTAATGCTTAGTAAAGATTCTTATTACATTAAATGAATAAAAAAAAGTTACAAGGTGTTCTGTTTCTTTTGTCTTACCAGGGGGAGGAGTTCCTGCATTTGGGTCTGCAGGAGGAGAGTAGTATGTTTTCGCATCCTCGAACCTTATGGAAGCAACAGAAGCAAAGAGCTGCTGTGAGAGTAAAGCAGCAAAGAGAGCCCAAATGGTTAAACTCTTCATCCCTCTCATTTCTGAAACTCACTAATAGAGAGAACTTTTGCAAATGGTGTTGTGTGTTCCTTGGTTGTAGAATAAAAACCGGATACTAGGGTTTATAAATAGAGGGAATGAAGCACATACTAAAGGGTTTTTTGAAAAGTTTTGAAGTAAATACAAACAGGTGGAGGAGTGTGTGGTTAGTTGATATGTTGCAGGTGCATTTACACTATCCCATTTAATACCCCTGGTGATTGCAATAACACTTAGAATTCTGTAAAAATATATTTTTTCTTAGAAAAATGAAAGAGTAGTACTACTTAAATTAATCTTTCATGCAAAGGCGTGGACGCGTATGAGAAAGCTGTCTCCCATATGAAATGATTCATCTCTCAATCCGTATTACTATTCACGTTTCAATCAATGACTCAGTTCAGTAGGTTGCAGGACATGTTTGCATCCAAAATGCAAAGCTAGCTATGAGATCAAGTGGCCATCAAGACTCAAATCAAGAATCTAGGTAGACTAACGTAGACCCTTTTGTTTTGTGCTTGCTGCGCTAAGATAGCTAGCTAAGGAGATGATTAAATTAGTGGGTTACTTGACGTTAAAAGAGAAGTCAAGCTGCATTTATTACAATTAAGGTTCACTTCTCTCCCTCGACTTAATTGGTTTTTATGGAAAGCAAAACCAAAGATTGGATCAAAATCATTGGTAATAGACAGTGTGTTTTTTCAAGTTTTTAATTAATTAGCATAAATTTTGGGTTTACCTATGGCTATTTTTGATATGGTTTTCACTTAAATATATAGTAGTAGTTTGCATTCAAGTGACATTTAAGTTTTGAGTAACAATAAGAGAGTGGTAAATAATACATACAGCGATGCCACTTGTATAGCATGTGGAGATGCAGAGGTCGAAGAGGACCTACCAAAGTAAAATAAAAAATACTAAGATGAGATGAAACTTTTGATTAGAGATTTAAAGAGAGATAAATAAATGTAACATTGTCGGTAGGTTTTAGTGGGTCTGAAACCTGAACCAGCTCCAATGCTTCACAAAACAATGCACACTCTCTTTCACTTCTCTGGAGTTGCTCCTAGATCTGGCTTCTCTATTACTCGAATGTGAATATTTATTTCACCTTTAATCATTTGTAAATAATTTTTCCAGAGATGATATTGGCGGTAAAGTTTTTTTTTTTTGGAGTTGTGACGTTTTTTTAATAGATGGAACATTTTTTTTATTTGATTTATTTCTCTATTTTTTTTAACAAATAAACTAATAAAACTCTCTACTCAACCACTTTTTCACCATTCTAGTTTAAAAATCACCAAAGCATCTATAAATGTTTTAAATTCAGAATTAGTTGAATCTGCCAGCTATTCCGCTAAGCGCTAACCATATTGACATAAGCTGGTCCGAGTCAGTGTTTAGCCTTTAAGGATTCCGACACTATTGTAGCTCCCTACCGATTGGTTTGAGCCATAGGGGTTACAAACTTGCAATCAATTTTGTTAATACAATTTTTGATTACTGTCCTTTACTTATGTAGACACTAGACACCACGTGAATATTCATTCATACATCTCATGTTACGGTGTATAACATTATACTTGTAACAATTTTGAAGAGAAATAAATTTTCAATTTCCTATACCACATAAATCTTACCGGTTTTGAGAGTAATACAAGAGTGAAGATTCAAGACTTGACATTTGAAAGTTGTATGTTAGTTGGTCTATCAATTCAAATCCGTTGACACTTGGAGTCAAAGATGCCTTTGGCTAGTAAAATAGATGATTGCTTTCATTATTAGGACAAATACCGAATATTTTCATGTTTATCTTTTTCTTTGTGTCTTATTGTATTAGTCTTTAGAGACTTGTAATGCGTTTGTATGATGTATCAGTTGATAGGTGAAAGCAATAATACGAAATCGATTGTCTCGTTAATTACATGAATGTACGAATATATTGGGTACTTATCCACAATAAGGCAATAAAGTTTCAAAAATTTAATAGCGTTTACAATGGTGAAGTTGGTGCGAACAAAATAGCATCGTTTGGTCGATGTGATTAATGCGGTGATCAAATGTATCCGTATGTGCAACAGTAAGGAACATTTGATAGAAAGAATTAGGTGGTTTCCAGTAATGGCTAAAACGGTCCAAAATAAATTACTCCAAAACTAGGGTAACAAATATGGACCAAATTGTCTGTTTGTTTTAGCGTTCATGGCCATCCGACCAACCAAACGCACTTATAGTCCCGATCATTGAAAGAATCAAATGTCTTAAACTATGAATCAAATATAAAACTTAAACATGTCTCGACATAGAAAAATGTATGTGTGTGCCTATGTAAAATGCAAAAGTAATAATTATACTTTCGAGTATAACATTCGCAGTTATTAATAATGTATATATTATTGGTTTTCGCTAACCGATCATATATACAACAATACCGTTGATGATGATTGACGACCATCATACGTTTGTATAATTGTTGTTGTCAATGTCAACATCATCATCATCGTCATCATAATAAATTATTTATGTTTCAAGTTTCCAAGAGCGAAACTATTTTTTAAGATGCTCAATTGCTCATAGCTTAGCTGCACAAAAAAAAAAAAATGCTCATAACTTAATTTATTAAACTAATGTCTTTCTTATTTTGTCATTTCTATAAGAGGTTAATTTGTTATGCAAGTTAATTAACAAAACCGACGACGTAAAGTGGCATCGTTATATATGCGCTAATGCCGCGACAAGATTAAAAAACGCTCCAAAATTCGTTTGATATGATAAAACGTTTTTTTTTTATCATCGTTGAATTGACAAGGCCCGTTTCATAGTCAAATCTTACTACAGTAAAACCTCTATAAATTAATAAGGTCGGGACCATGAAATTTTATTAATTTATAGAGGTTTTAATTTATCGATAAATTAATAATTATTAATTTATCGATAAATTAATAAAATATTATTTTATGAAGAGATTTTCTCATTTTTATTTTGAAAATTTTTTATTACAAAATAAGATAATTTTGTTATTATTCACATTTTTAAAGAATTTTCTTAATTTATAATTTTGGTTATCGTAATAGGATTAATGTTAATTGTATAATAAATTATCTAGGTAAAAATGAGAAATGTTCGAAGTTTAGAGTTTAGGAAAAATTGTTACGACTATTTTTCATGGTCATGATGAAGTCGCAGAAGATATTGCGGTACCTTTAAAACCAATTACTAAAGAAGCAATTATCGTATCTATGACTCTTCACAATTTATGGATGCGATTTGAGAATACAACAATGAGAAATGAGAGATGAGCTCCAACAAAAATGCAAATTCAAGAATAGACAAACAACAATAGAGTCATATTTCATTAGATTTTCTTAGATATATATATATATATTAGTATATATGATTATTAATTTATGATATTGATGGGACCATATTTTTACATAGGATTTCTAAAAAAATTATTATCTTATTATTTTATCGAAATGTGTTATTTTTTACACCGGCCCAACTCGGGACCGGAAAAATTTATTAATTTATAGCGAGTATTAATTTAAAGAGTATTAATTTATAGAAGTTATACTGTATACAGAGTAACGCGACTTAGTGGAGTCAAACTGCGGTAAAATCGGTAGCAGAAGTGATACTGTAACCACTTGACTAAAAGACACTTCCCATGATAAAACGTTTTTCCACAAGGAATCTATAAAAAGCGACTTCTTACCAAATTATTCGTTATACTTATTCGAAATTATCCGCTGTTGCGAGCAATATTAGAAAATTCACTCTTAGGTGCATGAACTATACCATAAAAAAAATGAACTGTCCAAATTTCAAGAATTAGTACTGTACACACAAATTATAAATTTTGAAATAATGTAACGTTTAAAGAGTGGTATATGTATAAAGATAAATGCCCAAAAGTATACACAAATTAAGGACTAAAGTATGCGATTGTTTGGACGTCTATCCACCGTAAGATTAGTTTAATGTATGTACACACACCAATCTCTCAGACGCAGTTTGCAACGTAACTTGGACATAATAACAGAGGCAGCCGGCCACAGCAGATCTTTAGGGATTCACATATAATTTTTTAATTTATTTTCAAAGCATAATATTACTCTAATGAAAATTTCATCAGCAAGTGTGTTTACATACAGTCATGTTATTATCACGAACAAAAAACAGAAAGATACAGATACAGTATTACGAAATTATTTAAGAGGCAGATTATGGGGATCAGATTCATATGTGATTCATTCATTTTACAAATCTTGGTTATTGCATATTCCAACTTCCAAGCACATGCTCTTGTCTCTCTCTATCTCCCTCTTTCTTTCCCAAAATCAACAATAGAAGAAGAAAAAATATAAGTACATAATTATTTTTCAATATTCGAAAGTCAACATATAAGTTATAAGCTTTTGTTGGTTCTTTTTTAGTCAGACATTTAGTGATTATGGAGATACAAGATATATATATAAATAAAATATAATTTTATGCTATGGTTTGATTTACTTTTAAAATTTTACTTTTTATTTTTATCTACCACCTCGTCGTTTCAACAGTATTCTCGTCTAAAGTTTTTGTAAGGATACGTATTTAAGAAGAAGATACCAAAGAGAAGATGTACATTAGAGAGAAATATGAAGCAAACCATTTCTATTCATTATTTATGTATTTCCGTATAAGGAAATAAGTGTTACAATCCATATTTTAGTTTAGTAATCGTAATACATGTGTATGCAGCTGCATAACATGTTTAGTATCACCGTCTTTTTAAAAATCATGTGTTTAGTACCACCGTCTGCTGCAAAACAATATATTAAGATATTGTAGTCTGAGCTCTAAAGGAACTGTATCTTGAAGATCAATCATGAGTCAGAACTCATAACGAACAAGAATGAATATTAAAAAACAAAGTAAGGAAATTAGAATAATCCCACTTGGTTTGACCTTAACATTCACAAAAAGAATCTCTTACTTATAAATACTCAGTTCATAATCCAATACTGTATTATGCAAAACTTGATTAATAACATTTGGTTTAAGTAAACAAACAAAAAAATGGTTTTAGAACCAAACTTCGTTCTCTCATGGGTCTTCTTATGCATAGCTGCAACAGTCTCCAGCACACTTTTCTTCTTCCGCAAGAAACATCACCCATTCCTATCAAAGAAGATTCAGAAGACGAAGAAGCTTCCTCCTGGAGAAATGGGGCTTCCATGGATTGGCGAAACAATGGAGTTCTACAAAGCTCAAAAAAGCAACAGAGTGTTTGAGGATTTCGTAAATCCAAGGATCATCAAACATGGGAACATGTTCAAGACAAAAATCATGGGATCACCAACAATAGTAGTCAATGGAGCTGAAGCTAATAGGCTGATATTGTCTAATGAGTTTAGCTTGGTGGTGAGCTCATGGCCTTCATCCTCTGTTCAGCTAATGGGCATGAACTGCATCATGGCTAAGCAAGGCGAGAAGCATCGTGTCCTTAGAGGGATTGTAGCTAATAGCCTTAGCTATAACGGGTTAGAGTCCATAGTACCTAAGCTCTGTGATACCGTTAAGTTTTATCTTGAAACTGAATGGCAAGGCAAGAAAGAGATTAGCCTCTACCGTTCTGCAAAAGCACTTACTTTCACTGTAGTCTTTGAGTGTTTGTATGGGATTAAAGTGGAGCTTGGGATGTTAGAGATCTTTGAGAGAGTTTTAGACGGAGTCTTCGCTATGCCGGTTGAGTTTCCTTGTTCTAAGTTTGCTAGAGCAAAGAAGGCAAGGCTAGAGATAGAGACATTTCTTGTTGGGAAGGTTAGGGAGAAGAGAAGAGAAATGGAAGAAGAAGCTGAGAAGCCAAACACAACAACGCTTTTCTCAAGGCTAATAGAAGAGTTGATCAAAGGCGTGATAACCGAAGAAGAGGTTGTAGATAGTATGGTTTTGTTAGTGTTTGCAGCTCATGACACAACCTCTTACGCCATGGCCATGACTTTTAAGATGTTAGCTCAGCACCCAACTTGCCGTGACACTCTCCTTCAAGGTAACAATCAAATGAATCTCAGAATATAGTTTTTTTCCCTATCAGCAAAGTCAACTCTAAATATCTCTCTTGATTCATCTCAGAACATGTTAGGATAAAAGCAAACAAAGGGGAAGGAGAACATCTTACAGTGGAAGATGTGAAAAAGATGAAGTATAGTTGGCAAGTTGTTCGTGAAACAATGAGATTATCTCCTCCAATCTTTGGCTCCTTTAGAAAAGCAGTTGCTGATATTGACTATGGAGGATTCACAATCCCCAAAGGCTGGAAGGTATAACACATCCATCTCCCCCTAGCTTCTTTAATTTCTAATCAACACTCTGTTTCTTTCAAGAAATACTAAAAAATTAAACCTCCGGATCTTTGGTTGAATGCAGATACTTTGGACAACTTATGGAACTCATTACAATCCTGAAATATTTGAAGATCCAATGAGTTTTGATCCAACAAGATTTGATAAGCCAATACAGGCGTATACATATCTTCCATTTGGAGGTGGACCAAGGCTTTGTGCAGGTCACCAACTAGCAAAAATCAGCATTCTCGTTTTCTTGCATTTCGTCATGACCAATTACGATTGGTCTTTAGTGTACCCAGATGAGACAATCAGCATGGACCCTCTGCCATTTCCAACACTTGGAATGCCAATCAAAATTTCTCCCAAGGAGTCATAGAATAGAGACATGAGTATGTATGTTGTAGCCTGCGTATGTACGCAATATTCAAACTCCACCACAATTTCTAGACTTGTATTGAATGAGACTGAATGCTCTCTTTTCATTTCAGTGTAACTACCACTAGTACTATGTGTATGTATATATGCTTTTCCTAAGTGAGAATCCTTCTTACAATAACGCACTGCATCACATCAAATAGCAAATAATGATGTACAGGCTTCAAACCTCTTCTCAACCAACGGTTCAACAAGATCATCTCTAAGTTCCACTACATATCTGATCCAATTTCTTGTACAAAGGAAATTTTGTTTCTAAAGTTGCTCAAGTCTTGTTTTCACATCGAACCAACCAGTCAAAAACAAAAAGTGTGAATGTTTCTTCCTTTATTCCATCAGCCATTCCTTTTAATCTCTCAACTACTCTTCAAAGTTTCCATCATAGGATTTGCTTTTTCTCTTCTTTATCTTCTTCGTTTGGTTTTAGTCTGTGTTTGGTATTGCAATCGTTGGTTGAACTATAACAATGCAACTAATACATGAAGCAACCTTCAAGATATATTGAGTCCGTGAACGGATTCCTTTTTTAATCGGCACAAGATCCATACTGTAGCAGCTCGAAGTAGACCAAAAGATAGAGGACACATACCAGAAGAGGAATGGAAAAGGTAGGTGAAGATGAGGGGAAGACCATTGAAGAAGCAAACAATTCAACTGAGGAGACGAGGAGTGATAAGGAAGCAGAGAAGATCAGAGGTACAACTGCTGATCAAGTTGATCCAGTAGATTCTACAGAAGAAGGCTTCACGGGTCCATCTAACTCGCACACTGTCGCCTCTATTGATCCTGATTTCAATGAATCTGATATGGAGGACGAAGAGAAGGTTCTCGCGTTTTTCAGACGTCATAGTGGTTTGATACCTGAGGTTGCCGAGCGAAACAACTTCCCATCGATGAACAACAAGTCTGAAAAGATGATACTTCAGTTCCAAGAAAACACTCCTACAGAAACAGAACAAACAAGTGTCGTGTTCCATAGTTTGAAAGATAGCAGTGAAATTTCCGATTTAGGTGCAGTGAATCTGAATTCACCGGAAATACTAGAAGGAATCAAGTCATCATCAGCTTCAGGTGAGGATACCGATGATGATTCATCCAGTAACTCAGACCTTGATTCCAGCCTTTCCAAGTATTATTTTGATGGGTCCTTACCGGTTTCAACTTATGTCGAAGAATCTGATACCCATCAAGATGAATCATCTCCTGTACCTAAAGATGAAAATCAGGTTTGCAACTCAAACTAAACAAGAAAATGACACATCTTTCTCCATAAGCACCACCAATTCAGTTGTAGCTCTACCCTTTCTCATTTGCTTATTAAGACACTATCTTGCATTTTTCAGATCCCTCTACTGCGCCCTAAGTACCCCATGCAGCAACCAACTTCGTGGAGGAATTGTTGTGGACTCCTTCAGCTTCTCCGGGCTGCCAATTCAGACACCAGAAAAAGTTGACCTAGAGAAAACCAAGGTTATAGTATTATAGTAAATAATCATAACCTGCAATGAATAGATCGTTGCAGAATATAAGGAACAGAGATATGACTCATTGTTCTAGTACTCATCACATCATCTAATAGCAAGTTGCTATTTTTCTTCATTTTCTTAAGTTTATAAGCAATGGCTAGAATGTGTGTAACGAAGCACTGTCAAGCAATCAACCAACAAGTGTCTCTTTGATATTCATTCAACAGAAATACAGCAAACTGATGACAAGCCCGTATGAAATATATACATAACCTAAAAGCCAAAGGATACATCATCACGTCAAACAAATAAAAACCAGAAACATCACAAACTCAACGAAAGCCAGGCAAAATCTTAGGGACCTATGACACTGAAACTGCAAAAAGTTATGGTCTTCAGCTAATCCTCTATTTGCATATAATCTAATCACATTCGCTTTGAATAACATATGAACATTGTCGCTGCCACCAAACCAGCAACTCCAACTGAACCAACCACTGTAATTCTCCTTCCAAGAAACTTTTTTCGGTCACCATTTACAAGTTACAACCTTTGTAGCTCTGACGCCATTACTAGGCTCCAAGATTCTCTCTTTCAATAAAGTTACCTTTTTTTCTTCTTCTTCAACAACTCATTCCTTCTTCATTGATTCNTACAAGTTACAACCTTTGTAGCTCTGACGCCATTACTAGGCTCCAAGATTCTCTCTTTCAATAAAGTTACCTTTTTTTCTTCTTCTTCAACAACTCATTCCTTCTTCATTGATTCACTCAAAGAGTCCTGTGTCTGCTTCTTCTCGAACTTACAATTCTCCCATATCCATCACAAATTTGCAGTTTAAAGTCAGAGACTTTCCTCTGCAATTCGTATATCTCTTCATCTTTATGATTACCTTTCTCTCTTATCTCTTCTTCTACTCTAAAGTTTCTCACTCTTCTCCTCCAGTACCTTCACTTCCAAAACCCCAATTCTCCCTCCCAAATCCCTAACTCTCCCTTCTCAATCTCACGCTCTCGCTTTCCACAAAGTCTCCACTTCCTTCTCATAACTCTCAAAGCTCTCACCTTTATCCGTTAACCCTTTCTTCAACTCTACCGCCGTCTCATCTCCACCTCTCAACGCAGTAATAAGATCTTCTTGAATCCTTATTACTGTACCTCGCTATCAAGCTCCACTGCTCTCGTCGATATACCGTAGATTCTAAAACCTTCTAATCTCTCATCAAACTGCTCGGCATCTCACTTTCAAGCTCTTCGAACCTCTGCTTCATTATCCACAGTACGAGATTTTTAATTTTTCCAGGAGAAATCGAATTTTTTAGGGTTTTTTACCTTTTTAGCTTTAGTGGAGAAATCGGACGGTTGATGATGAATGATTTGACGATCGATCGGAGGGTAGTTGACAAATATTGCCGCGCACGTTGTTAAAGAGAGACTTCACTATACCAAATTTAAGGGTCAGGCCCAGTTACATTAAGCCCAAGTAGAAACATAACTAAAAGCAAAACGTTTTGAGTCGTGTAGTTGTTGTAGCTGTAGCTAAAACTAGCCATGCAGGAAATCAGGATTTGGTGATTAGTTTATATAACTTATAAACCTAATTATCTATAATGTAACACTAATAATTTAAGTAAGTCTTAGGAGTTTGAAGTAAAATACGTATCTATTTAGTTATAGCAACGTCATGTCTTCATCTAATACAGAACTTATACGATTTGTGACTCACTTTATCAATGATTTTCATTTTTATGGAAATCTTGTGAGCTTTTTCCAAATTAGTGATTTTTTTTGTTGGTTATGTTTTGTATATATATTCGATAATTCAAGAATTTTTTGTAATGTAATTTGAATAAATAAGGTTATATAGTAACAAATTAATATTTTCTGGCTATGTGTGGATTAAAGAGGTCGAAAGTGTTCTGCTCAATGTAATGGTATTGTAAAGTCAGAGGAATACGTACTAATGAATCCTATAACTATCCAACTGTGCTTTTTTTTTTAAAAAACGCTTTAACTTATAAAAATTGTGGCTATATGGTAGCTAGCTCTCTAGCTAGTACTTTTACACGACTAAAAAGATTGTCTTGTATGTACAAGGAATAACGTACACATGAACTCTCTATCGTTAGACTGGACCACGGGGGGAACTCAAATCCTCCAGTATGTTCATCATCATAAGCTTAAATAAGTATCTACCGACTTTGGAAATCTTTGTTATAAAGCATGTGGAATGAGCTCATCCAAAATTAAAAAAAAATGGGCCACGCGTTATATTAACTAAACTTTCTCAATATCATTAATGCCAAATCTCAAAATGCAAGTGCTACCTCGTGATCCAATTTAATATCTATATGGCCTCCACAACTACATAAGTTATGTAACTACACTGATCGATCCCTACATTAATGGTAATTTTCGTTAGGGGAACACTTCTCATAAATACGAAACGGCTTAAAATTAACCAGAACTTAATAATATAGTCCTCGTATATCAAATCAAAGCTAATAAAAAAAAAAAAAAAAGACCATGTTAATTAAAAATAAAATAAAAGATCAAAGTGGTTTTTTCTCTTTTTTTTTTTTTTTTTTTTTTTT
>NC_025689.1:2610028-2620882 GCF_000633955.1 Camelina sativa | reverse complement strand
TTTTTTTTTTTTTTTTTTTTGAATAAAATGTTAAATTATATATTCAAAGAAAAATAACGTTTTACAGCAGCTTTGTGTGAAAAAATATTGGCTTAGAACATTAAAAAAACCCCCCAAGTTAGCAAAGTTTAAACCATCTCCTCAAAACCGGGTAGCTAGCCAAGTTTGGAGACCCATAGCATAGCGTCGATCGCCCATCCTCTCAATAGCCAGCAGTTGAGCTCTTATTTGCTTGTCAAGCCACGCAATAAGAGTTATCTCAGATGTAGGAGTCTCCCCATGGCTCCGTGCATTGGGCTCTCGACATGTCTACGTATCTATTTTAGTTATAGCAACGGCATGTCTTCATCTAATACAGAACTCACTTTATCAGTGATTATAATTTTTATGCAAGTCTTATGAACTTTTCCAAATTAATGATTTTTTTTGGTTATGTTATGTATATACATTCGATAATTCAAGAATATTTTGTAATGTAATTTGAATAAACAAGGTTAGTAAGAAATTAATATATTTCCGGCTATGTTTGGATTAAAGAGGTCGAAAGTGTTCTCTGTTCAATGTAATAGTATTGTAAAGTCAGAGGAATACGTACTAATGAATCATATAACTTATCCAACTGTGTTTTTTTTTTTTTTTTCATCGCTTTAACTTATAAAAATTGTTTGTAGATGGTAGCTCTCTAGCTAGTACTTTTACACGACTAAAAAGATTGTCTTGTATGTGCAAGGAATAATGTACACATGAACTCTCTATCGTTGGACTGGACCACGGGGGAACTCAAATCCAGTATATATGTTCATCATCATAAACTTATATAAGTATCGACCGACTTTGGAAATCTTTGTTATAAAGCATGTGGAATGAGCTCATCCAAAATTAAAAATGGGCCACGCGTTATATTAACTAAACTTTCTCAATATCATTAATGCCAAATCTCAAATGCAAGTGCTACCTCGTGATCCAATTAAATATCTAGATGACCTCAACAACTAAATAAGTTATGTAACTACACTGATCGATCCCAATATCATTAATGCCAAATCTCAAATGCAAGTGCTACCTCGTGATCCAATTAAATATCTAGATGGCCTCAACAACTATATAAGTTATGTAACTACACTGATCGATCCCTACATTAATGGTAATTTTCGTTAGCGAACACTTCTCATAACTACGAAACGGCTTAAATTAACCAGAACTTAATAATATAGTCCTAATAAATAAAAAGGATTTCGAAGAAAAACAAATGCTGAGATCTCTTTCCTCGTATATCAAATCAAAGCTAATAAAAAAAGAAGACCATGTTAATTAAAAATAATATAAAAGATCAAAGTGGTTTTTTTCTCTTTTTTTTTTTTTTTGGTGAATCGAAGAAAAGAAGAACAATCTTGTGATGTGGTCGGTCATCTTCAACCTCCGAACTTCATGTCTTCTTGATCTAAGCGCTGGAGAAACGAAGTGAGAACTTTAATGGTTTTGATCTGACATTGTAGAGACATAATGTAACCAGCTGTCTCTTCGAAGAGCGCGTCAACACCAAGCGCTGTTCCTCCGGGGATAATCCTCTGCAAAGCCTCAATCTTCTCCTTTACCTCGTCTTCTTCTTCTTCTTCTTCTTCTTGGTAATCTTCACGTACGCTTGCTTTAGTCTCTGACAATCTCCGTTTAGTTCTGCGCTCGAAACCAGCGGCGCGTGATTTCACGGCGGATGAGCAAGACGGTGACAGAGAGCGTCTGGTCGTGTCGGGAGTGGCTAGAGTTTCTTCCATTGAAGGAGAGAGAGAGGAATGATGAGAGTTAGTTTTGAGAGAATAATGAAAGAAGTTAGGAATGTGGAAGTGTGTAAGTGTGTGTTGTATATATATTATTTGAGTGATGATGAATGATGATAATAGACAAAATGGCGTATGGTTAAAATTTTAGTCGGTTTAACCTGATTTTACTTTGGTTTGGTTTGTTATGCTTTTTATGTTACATGTTTTTGGAAAGGTTCGGTTATGAAGGAATTTTGTGGTTTGGTTTGTCTAAAAATAACGATGTAAAATTGTGAAAATTTGTCTATTTTAAGAAATTGAAAAATTTGGTTTAATGGGCGGTATTGGCAATCAAAGCTGGGTCCAGTTGTACGTTAATTTTTATTTTTATTATCCTCGTGTTTCGGATTTTGGAGATTTTTTTTTTTTTTTTCATTTTAAATTTTGCTTTTTACTTGGGGTTCCACTTCCAGAGATTTGGATCTTGAAGAAGAGACATGATAGTTCACGCGCCATGTCGACTGGTTTGAGACTTTAGTGGACACCTCACTCACTTAAGTGGATCATGCTCACATGTAGATTGGATTATTTTCTGTTTGATCAATGAGATTTTTTTATATAGTATTCCTATTTTGTTTTACTAATAGCTAGCTAGAGGTTTGATCTATTAATTATACATCAATGATTCAATATTTGTATTTATGTCATATGTGTTGTTAAGAGAAGGTGTTGTTATTCTCAAAACTTTTTGCTGAAGTTTCATTCCGTGTAGGCTGAGCCATGAAGATATGAAGACACATGAAAACGAAGCAAAGAATTCATATGATATATCATAAAACTAAATGACGACAAAAGAAAGAAAACTTAGAAAAAGCTATGCGTTGTTAACAGTGATATACTTTCTACTACATTCAAGATTTTAAGTTAGCATACGTGAGAAAGAAGAGAAAAAAGGAACTTAAGTTGCACAAAATCAATTGGACGACGACGTACAAATGCTAGTTATGCAGTTATGGTTATAGGCCATTCGGGTGGTGCGTAGGATTGTAGTAGTGGTACTGGTACAGTAAGTAAGTAGAAGCTAGTAAATAACGTAGTACGGACGAAACAAAAATTAGAGCACGACGCGCGTGGAGATAAGAAGAAGAAGGGGAGAAAGGATCCAGCAAGTAGGACAGGTGCATGGGAACAAGGGAGAGAGAAATGGGATCCACACAACCAAAGAAAAGAAGGAGAAAAGAAAGAGAAGGAGAGAGCACATGTGCGCTCACATGAATATCTCCATCTTCGAAGCCCCATTCCCATGTGCCTCATCTTCCTCTCTTCTAGTCTCCTTAATAACACATTACAGACTGTAAGTAATATAGTAGATATGGGATGAGATCGAGATCAGATAGATATATACTCTTTAATTAAGAGATAGATAGATAGTGAACTAGTTCCTAGTTCCTAGTTCGTACAATTTGAGTAGAGGATCTAATCCTACTAAACGAAGGGATCACATCCACATGATATCTATCGGGCATGGTGGCCACGTGGCACTCTTTTTGGGTCCCCACCTCACTACTAAGCTCCTAAATCTGTCCTTCCCATCTTTTTTTATTTGTTTTTGTCAACTCTTCTTTCTTTTTCTTTTTATGTAATAAAATGACCCCAATCTCCCATAATTCTAACCATGAAGAAACAACACAATCTCAATATATTTATCTATAATATTTGTTTTGCTGTTAGAACGGCCAAAAAAAACAACAAGATTTCCAAGGAAGTTCATGTTTTTTTTTTTTTTTTGTCAAACGGAAGTTCATGTTATTGGATGCGAATATAGTGTTATGTTTCTAGAGATGTCATGTATATGATTTACATCTTATATACATCAAACCGTTATAATAATAAATGTTGCTCAGTGCTGATTCCGGCTTTTAAAGTAGTATTAATACCCCTATGATGCTTTAAATTTTTATTGTGAAACAAAAGTTATACTAAAAGAAAACTGATAACATCTTAATTTTTCTATAAACAACACTAAAACAAATTTCTGATTTTCTTCTAGGGTTTTAGTAGTAGTAGTAATAGTAGTAGTAGTAGTAGTATGATGGTTATTAGATGCAAGACAAAAGAAATAAAAGAGGATGAGGAGGAGGGAGGGTAGAGAACTAAAGATGATGAATGATAGTATATGTTTCCAAGGAGGGGACGAAGAGAAGAGGTGTTTGGTTGGTTTCTCGGGATTGAGATTTACAAAAATCGGGTGTCTTTCTCATTTCACCATCTACCAAACTGACACTCACCCCAATTCTAGTATCCATTTATTTATGTATTTGCATTTACATTAAATTTGTTACAAAAATATAACACACTGAAAATTCAATTTCTTAGCTTTTAGCCCAGCTTTCGCATTCGTCTTGGAATAATCAATTCCAATGTCCTTTTGTATCTTCTTCTTCCTTCTTTTTCTTTTTTTCCTTCCAAAAAGTAACTAACTTTACTTTCATAATGAGAACTAAATATTCATAATCTAGGAAGGGATTAAGACAAGACAAAGATATGTGTTTTTTTTTAAGAGTTGAGAAAGGGAGAAGAAATGATGATTTGGTAATGGTTTAGTTACACAATCAAAGGACAGTTGTTAAGAAATTCTCATTCTCTTTTTTTCTCTAATAAGGATGGGCTAAACAGGTGGGCACACCATGATGGGTGATCTCTGGGACAATGCTTACAGTGTTTTTGGGTCCACCTCAAACGTTTTTTGTCTCCTTTCTTGGCCTCATTTAGTTTGCACTTATACTTGTCTTATTTTAATTCTAGTAGATGTAGATGTAAGTTTTTTTACTTCTCTCTTTTGATGTGATTTATAACCAGAAAGAAGAAAAAATAAAAAAGTGTAAATCTCTCAGAGATCGAAATTTTATATTATGTTGATCCACAAAGTTTTTAAAAACGACTCAAAACAAGGTTATATTTTATGGCTAGGCAATTTCATTAAATATGACTCAATTTTACTAAGCCAACAAATAAAAAGAGTGTTACTGTAGTGCTCTGGATTTTAAGAAGTGTGGTATAAGATGGAACATGTTTAAGATGAAAAATAGGCGAATTCATCTGTTTACACAAAAAACATATACACAAATCGTTTGGTTAAAAAGTTTTGATCAAGTGACGATACAGCTTTCTTTTTCTACTGACATTGGAAGAACAAAGTGGCGCCTGTGAATGTGATATGGGTTCCCACCACCACATGCGTTCGGATTTGCCATGAAAACCATCATCATCATCATGCGCATCCACCCTGATCCATCCTCTCTAGCCAGCGGTTCTTTTAAACGTGAAAAGCTCAGAACCTTTCTTGTCCATTTTATATGCCAGACTATTTAACATCCGTTTATAATTCTGTCGCATATAGAAGGAAAAAAAATAATGGATTAACATTAATATATAAAAAACATTTGATCTCATATGGTTTTGTATCAGAGAATTTTCTTTTATGATAGACGTTGAAACATACGATGTTTCGTGTGATCAAAGCTCCCGCTTAGGTGGGGACTAGTACATCTTCGACATACCATACCGAACTGCTCCAACTTTCCGGTGAGCAGAACCACCAGGCGCAGCAGCTGCAGCCGCTGCTGCAACTCCTATTCCGGCGGTTGCCTGTAACAGATTTGTATCGATTATAATCCGGTCGCTGATGTTTTCTGCTTTGTTCATTCCCGTTCGAGCCATGATAAACGGGTTGTTATCTATGTTGATGGCTACATCTGGTGCGTATCTATTATACTGAGGTATATGTCTTGCCTGCTTCTCAGACTCCATAGTTGCTCTTCTCTCTTGCTGCTTTCCCATGGAGACTGTTGCAGCAGACTGTTGTGCAAAGGGGGGATTGGTGCTCCGGATGAATGATCTTGGGTCATAAGCATCTCTGCTGATTCTCCCATTGTCGAAAGGTGCGACAGGGCCCATGAATGTGTTTGGTTTGGCGGCTGCGTATATAGAGATGTTTTACGGTTTATAGAGTTTGGTTTGGAAACATTTCTGTTGGATTCAGGATGAGTGATTAAAAGTACCTGAGAGGTTTCTTTGAGGTGCTTGTAATGTTGCATGATTAAGAGGAATGTTTTGAGTAGTTTCAGGGTTCAATGTGTTTGTGTTATTCACAAGTTTTGGTTGTCCTCCTCTCGCTACTGTGGTTGAGTGTATGACCGTTGATCTGAAATCATACAAACACAGAGTCAGTAAGGACATATTCTTTCTTTCGGAAACAATACTAACTAAAGAAGCCTATATAACGAAGTTGACATGATCCTCATAAAAACTAGTGTTCAACACAAGAATGAGATAGTCATGGTTTCACGATTTCATCTTTTTTATCCTTTTCATGTCAAATGATATTTATATACAACTAGCATAACAAGTCAGGAACAGAGGATTTACCGGGGAAGAGAGGCATGTTTCCTTTCTAGAGGCGCCACAGGGCCTGATTTACCACTGTTTTCTTCAAGATGCGCAAATTGTCTTCTAAATTGATCAACAGCACTGCATAATATACATCAATGTCAGCGATAGGGTGTAACATAATGCTTGTTAAAGAAGATAATCAACAAATATTACAACCTTGGGTAGAGGAAACTGGCTTTATCAGCACCGTTCATGTGATCTTTAAGCAGTTGAGGATGGTATTCAAGTATCTCCCTAGAAATTAACTCTCTGATATCGTCTTTAGTGACCTTTCTTCTCTCAAACTCAAATTCCATCTTTGTGATGGGCTGACATGAAGGCTCCCTTTCCACTTTTGCTAATCCCTTGAAATATGGGTCAGCAAGTGCCTGATGCAAGTATAAGGACAAGAGAAGTTTAGCGGGTTACTCCAATAGACCACATATATGCATGATACACTCTTCTTAAAAAGACAAAAAAAATGGGAAGCAGATACTTGTAGATTTGACATGATTATGTAATACAGAAGTTGAAAAGCACCTCTTCAGCAGTTGGCCGGTCTTTTGGATCAAAAGCAAGAAGCTTCTCCAACAACTTTAGAGACAAAGGATCCGCATTTGGAAATTTCTGAGCAAACGGAATGGGTGGCTTTTTCCGCATGCTTGTTAAGTATCTCCTTGCCTTTTCGTTCCTTACCTGCATAATATCATAAAAGCAAGGTATTCATCATTTGTCCTTGCATAAGAAACTTAAAGCACTCTGTTTACAAGAAGATCAATACCCGCGAGATGGTGTCCAGGGAAGGTGTCCCTAGCAGATCAGTCATTAGATCCAGCTGGTGTACCACATTCTTCCCAGGGAAAAGTGGTTTTCCCATCAATACCTCCGCAAAAATGCAGCCTATACTCCAGATGTCAATTGCGGGTGTATACTACAAAGCCAAATCCATAAAAATTTATCTCCAAGTAATACACCATATAAAAGATGATGTTATTTAGAGAACAGATGACACACACACCTTAGAGTAAAAAGATCCACAAAGCTCTGGCGCTCTATACCATCTTGTAGCAACATAGTCCTGTAAATTTGATAGAAAATAAGGTTGAAGAATATCAGGTCCTGCAATGTATTGCTTCATATTTAGAACAATTTCAGTTGAAGAGCAGAAACATCTTTTGCAACTTACTGTCCAAAAGATTGTTGTGGGAGTATCATTGAATGCAACCCTTGCCAGTCCAAAATCACAAATCTTTAGTTTACAGTTTGCATTTGCCAATATGTTCTTTGGTTTCAGGTCTCGGTGGTAGACATTAGCTGCAAAAAACCAAAGTACATAAGATATCAAAAAACAATAGACAAAAGTCTCCAGCAGAGTTAAAGTTCAGATATATTGACAGGACAAAATTTTAAAAGGCAAACATTAGGAAACCGCATAAATCCAATTCGTATAAAACAGTAGTGTAGGAAGTAAAAAAAGACAAATCTGACAATACACTACAAAAAAAATGGACTACCTGTGTGAATGTACTTGAGTGCACGCAATAACTGATAGAGGAAAAACTGGTAATGCTCTCTAGTCAAATCATCATTGGCTTTGATAACTTGATGAAGATCAGATTCCATGAGCTCAAAAACAACATAAATATCTTTGAATTCTCTTCGGGAAGGAGGAAGCATAATGTGCTTAATCTCAACGATATCTGGATGCCTTAGGAGCCTAAGCAGTTTGATCTCACGTAGAATCCTAGCAGCATCAGATATATGCTCAAAAATATCATGAATCTTCTTGATAGCCACTTTCTCACCGGTAAGGGTGTCAATGGCAGAGCAAACAACTCCATAACTTCCTTTACCAATAACTTCTTGAATTTTAAATCTGTTGGCATCGCCATAGTCAGAGAAGAACTCCATCTCCAGATTATTCTGTTACAAAAATAGCAATCTCAAGTCAATTGAGCCACAAACAATACATCAAAAACATTAAGTTGATGAAGAGCATAGTGATGAAAAGGAACGAACAAGTAAAAAGTGAAACAAAAAGATTCAGACAATAACAGGTCAAACATGATTAGGAACACAACAGATAACAGAATGAAGAAATTGTGGTTAAAGAAGAAGACTAGTGCCTTTAGGTTATAAGAGATTGAAAGGTTCTGAGTTCAAAACAAGTTTTTTTTCGTTGTTGTTGTTGTTGTTCAAAGGCCAAAAGAAAAAAAAAAAAGAAGGGATAAATGTTGCTGAAGAAGGGCTGTATAGACAACAGATCATAATGTGCCGTTTTTGTTATTGTATAGACAACAGATCATCATGTCATTATGCGTTGTTAGATTGACACTTGTAACGTTTCTTCATCTCAGCTCATATAACAGAAAATCAGAATTTGCCTCCAAAAACGGCAAAAAGATTAAAACTTACAAAACACAAAAACAAGATTAACCGAAAACACACATAAACAAATATCTCACGGACACAAATATTTAGTATTGGATTCAAATAATTGCAAAAAAAAAAAAAAACCTCACCTTTTTACGATGATCTTGCTGCATCATGACTCAATTGAAACACAGACACACACAATTGAAAAAAAACCCGGAATTTAAAAACCCTAGATTCGATCTGGAATTGATTGAATCAGATCAGCCGCATTGGCCCCATCGACCACTGGACCACGAAATCGCAAAGCTAGAATCAGACCTGGTTCTGCTCCTCCGGCAATCCTCCACCGACAGAGACAGAATCGCAGGCGAATTTCTCATTCACCTCTCAATTTCACCCCCACCACGGAAAACAGAGAAAACACAAACCGAGGAATCAACAACCAAACAAAGAGAGCAGGAGGAGGCAGCTATTAAGATGAATGGAGGAATTGATGAAAGCAGAGTGCGAACAGCAAGAGCATTTGCTTTAATCGCACGTTTTCGTCGGCGCGAGATCTGATCACCGACACACAAGGGATAGAGAGAGAGAGAGAGAGAAGGAGGAGGAAGAGTGAAAAAAATCAAAGGAGAGAGATAAGGAAGGAATCTATCTCTAGAAGATGATAGCTGGTGGATTCATTCCCATTATATATAGGCAGTTTAAACGTCGCCGTTTGGTGAGCCATCCAAAAAGCAAAACCCATTAGTATAATAGTAATACTTAGGAGTTAGCAAATAATTTATTTATGGGTTATCAAGTGTTACATTATACTAGTATAGATGATTTAATTATCACATTATTGATCAGATCATTATTACTATATATGTATGATCTAGTTTATTCCATCTTTATTGTCATTGCATTCTTTCATGTCTTCTTTATCCTTTAACATAAAATTATGATGTACTTTACTTAACATCATCTTCATTATTTTCTAAAGATTTTTTTACCTTATTTGTGTATTGAGTTTCTACTAATTCCATTTATCATTTTCAATTTTTCATTAATATTGAAACTCAATACACAAATAAGGTAAAAAATCTTTAGAAAATAATGAAGATGATGAAATTGGATAAGTACAAAATTTTGGTATATCTAAAAAAAATGTTAAACGTATAGTATTTGATTAAAAAAATACAGTATTTGATAAAAAAAAAAAAATTGATCTCTTTAAAAGTATCTAATATCTATAGACTATGGTTAACAAAAATGATTTGTGCCCAATTATCTCTAACCACCTCCACCTAATTAATGCTACTAATCAAAAACATAACAAATATATACCATAAATTAGTTCATGGTGGTGTCCTTCATAATTTAAGTATATTAGTTTTTTTTTTTAACATCTAAGTATATTAGTTTTAGTGGACATCTTTAATCATATTGTGGACCAAATTATATATGTACTTCTCACCGAATTCTTAAAATCTTAACAAAAAAAAATTCAAAAACGGTAGGGAAAAAAGCCAAAAAAATATCTCATTTATTTTTTATTTGGATGTTAAATACCTGGTCTTTTTAGGTTGGAAAAAATACCTCATCTAAATTATCTTTAGTTAATATTTAAATTATTGCTAAATTCAAAGCCACGCTTAACGGTCTTTTAACGTGCGTCACAGATCACTTAACCGTTGTTAAAATATAATCACGCATGTTTCTATAGATATATACAGTACATTAAACAGCTTAAAGTGAGATATTGCTATAGTGTAGTGGTTAAAAGTGAGTCGACTTTGTCTCTTGACTGTAGTTCAAGTTCTATCACAAACCTCAGTTTTTTAAAAATGTATTTTCTCTTTATTTTTTTTGAAGGTGTTGGTTAAAAAAGTATTTTCTCTTTATTTCGGTAAAGTTCATAGAATACAAATTACCACTGGACCACGTTAACTTATTCAATACATCGTTTCCGAGTATTATATATATATCGATACAAACACGCATGATTATATTTTAACGGCTGTTAAGTGATCTGTGACGTACGTTAAGGGACGGTTGAGAGTGGATTTGTGTTCTGTTATATATCGATACAACCATGCGTGGAAGCACAAAAAAGGCTTTAAATTTAGGGATACAAAAAATGTAACATTAAAAAGCACAAAAAAGCACAAAAAAGCACATTAAAAATATAGAATAACATCCCAAATTTTTTTATAAAATGACACATTGTTAAACAAAGGAAGTATTAATTAACTATCTCTATTATTCTTTTTCCAGATTATTATGGAAAAATATATAGTTTACAAGAATA
>NC_025689.1:2602876-2609067 GCF_000633955.1 Camelina sativa | reverse complement strand
CTAAATTATCTTTAGTTAATATTTAAATTATTGCTAAATTCAAAGCCACGCTTAACGGTCTTTTAACGTGCGTCACAGATCACTTAACCGTTGTTAAAATATAATCACGCATGTTTCTATAGATATATACAGTACATTAAACAGCTTAAAGTGAGATATTGCTATAGTGTAGTGGTTAAAAGTGAGTCGACTTTGTCTCTTGACTGTAGTTCAAGTTCTATCACAAACCTCAGTTTTTTAAAAATGTATTTTCTCTTTATTTTTTTTGAAGGTGTTGGTTAAAAAAGTATTTTCTCTTTATTTCGGTAAAGTTCATAGAATACAAATTACCACTGGACCACGTTAACTTATTCAATACATCGTTTCCGAGTATTATATATATATCGATACAAACACGCATGATTATATTTTAACGGCTGTTAAGTGATCTGTGACGTACGTTAAGGGACGGTTGAGAGTGGATTTGTGTTCTGTTATATATCGATACAACCATGCGTGGAAGCACAAAAAAGGCTTTAAATTTAGGGATACAAAAAATGTAACATTAAAAAGCACAAAAAAGCACAAAAAAGCACATTAAAAATATAGAATAACATCCCAAATTTTTTTATAAAATGACACATTGTTAAACAAAGGAAGTATTAATTAACTATCTCTATTATTCTTTTTCCAGATTATTATGGAAAAATATATAGTTTACAAGAATACGAGACTCTTCAATCTGTTATGGATCATAGTATCCGCAAATATTCTTCGTGGTGCTCAATTTTTTTCAGTTTCATTTTTTTTGTTATATCAAAACTCATTATATTACTATTTATTATATTTTTTTTATTTAATATTACTATTTTAACCAAACTCTTTACAAAAATATAAAGTTTACCATAATCAACTGTATTATAGCAAAATAAAAATATAACATATTCTAATTTGTTATAAATTTTATATATTCATAAATATTTCCGCGCTGTAGCGCGGATCCGATCCTACGTTAGTTTATTTAAAGATTCAAAACTGGAATAAAACTCAATAAATGACAAAAGGTAAAAATATATATATTCCCTTCTTCAGCCTAAACACACAAAAAGTATTTTATTTTAAAGTTTCAGTCCACGAAGTGTCTAATTCTATAAATATCCATTAAACATATGCCCACAAGTTTTTTCATCGAAAAAGAAAAAAACCCAATAAATGGGCCATACCATTTTTCCCAAAGAAAACACTGATTATCACGCAGGGTCTTTTTCGCTCTGCGGACATTTGACGCCACGTCACCTGTGGTGACGCACCACCTCTGTCTAACTCGAGTTGTGTACTTTACAAGAGAATCGAGTTGTACTTTACAAGAGAAGAAGAGAGACTTGTCGTCAAATTGTGATAAAACCCAAGCTAATCATTCATTTTGTCCTCTTCTTTTGCGCCTTCTGTTGATTAAAAATATAAAGTCAAACCAGCTCAAAACGAGTGTTTTTTTTTTTTTTTTTAAACTAAATCCATTTTTGTTATGGTCATAATAGAAAGAGTGATTCCTTTTCATTAGCTAGTAACCTGACGATGATTGAGCGAATTATTATGCAACTAATATTGTAGTTTAATTTATACAACGACCAATCAGATCCGTTGTTACGTAAGCACACATCATATATATAATTATCGTTATTTTAAGTTTTAAGTTTATTTTGTAGATCAAATCTTAGTATTTAGTTAAGTGAACATGATTAATTACAACGTGGACCAAATTTAGTTTAAGAATTGCAAAAAAAAAAAGAACCTCTAGTTTATCTCTTACGTGGATCAAATCATCAAATGTAGTTTGTGATTTTACGTATANATCTGTTATGGATCATAGTATCCGCAAATATTCTTCGTGGTGCTCAATTTTTTTCAGTTTCATTTTTTTTGTTATATCAAAACTCATTATATTACTATTTATTATATTTTTTTTATTTAATATTACTATTTTAACCAAACTCTTTACAAAAATATAAAGTTTACCATAATCAACTGTATTATAGCAAAATAAAAATATAACATATTCTAATTTGTTATAAATTTTATATATTCATAAATATTTCCGCGCTGTAGCGCGGATCCGATCCTACGTTAGTTTATTTAAAGATTCAAAACTGGAATAAAACTCAATAAATGACAAAAGGTAAAAATATATATATTCCCTTCTTCAGCCTAAACACACAAAAAGTATTTTATTTTAAAGTTTCAGTCCACGAAGTGTCTAATTCTATAAATATCCATTAAACATATGCCCACAAGTTTTTTCATCGAAAAAGAAAAAAACCCAATAAATGGGCCATACCATTTTTCCCAAAGAAAACACTGATTATCACGCAGGGTCTTTTTCGCTCTGCGGACATTTGACGCCACGTCACCTGTGGTGACGCACCACCTCTGTCTAACTCGAGTTGTGTACTTTACAAGAGAATCGAGTTGTACTTTACAAGAGAAGAAGAGAGACTTGTCGTCAAATTGTGATAAAACCCAAGCTAATCATTCATTTTGTCCTCTTCTTTTGCGCCTTCTGTTGATTAAAAATATAAAGTCAAACCAGCTCAAAACGAGTGTTTTTTTTTTTTTTTTTAAACTAAATCCATTTTTGTTATGGTCATAATAGAAAGAGTGATTCCTTTTCATTAGCTAGTAACCTGACGATGATTGAGCGAATTATTATGCAACTAATATTGTAGTTTAATTTATACAACGACCAATCAGATCCGTTGTTACGTAAGCACACATCATATATATAATTATCGTTATTTTAAGTTTTAAGTTTATTTTGTAGATCAAATCTTAGTATTTAGTTAAGTGAACATGATTAATTACAACGTGGACCAAATTTAGTTTAAGAATTGCAAAAAAAAAAAGAACCTCTAGTTTATCTCTTACGTGGATCAAATCATCAAATGTAGTTTGTGATTTTACGTATAGCGGAAGATAACAATATTTCTGACAAAATAAATGAAAATATTTGCAAAATAAAAAAGTAACATTATTGCAGATCATGAAGCTAGACATCAAGCAATACAAATAGATCGATATAAAATCTGCCCTTAATACTCTCAATATTAAATAGACTTCTCCAACCTAGTCACCTATATATACATTATTGGATTTTGAAAATAAATTATATATATACATCATTGGATTTTGATGGGTAGCTAGATCAGTAAGGTGATGTATATTAGTAAATACTATACTTAATTAAGAGGTACATACATATAAGTATATCATTCTTAACAATGTGATATTTGTAAATTTGAGGATCCTAATTAGATATTAATGTATTTTGGTGGCTAATGAAGTGCTAATTTTCTACTGTGTCCCATATAATTAAAAGCTCCCTAGTCCATAGTCCCCATTTAAATGGCCAGAAAATAATTAGTGAGTAGAGAGAGAGAGAGACGCGTTTCTTTCTATTTTCGAATATGCCAAGACAGTTTCAGTTTGTCGTCTTTCGTATATTTATGATATGAATGTCACGAATTTCAAAAACCATTCTTTATTTTGTACATAATGCGATCCCACACTGTTTCAGGTCTTCTTCGCATGGATTTCTTGTTTCGTCAACTCAGGAAAAAAGAAAAAAAAAAAAAACTCAATGACAGGGAATTATAACTACACAACCAAGAAATGATTCGTTGATTTTCAAGTAGATGTAGTTATTTTGGTGTCTTTTTGTAAATAGACGTTGCAATATACTTTTCCTCAGAACAAAAAAATATTAAAAATTATCTTCTACTTGAACCTATACATACATGTCTATTTTTTTTGCCCTAAACGGATTGGAGTCTTTTTGCTTAAACTAGGGAATCTGGCGCCCAAATATGGTAAGAGAGAGAGAGAGAGAGAGAGAAGAGAGAGACCGAGCTTCCTCTTTTACAAAACTCATCTCTTTCAGATCTTCTTCTTCATAATCTCTCTCAGAACTCGAATTCGAAATTCGAATACTATCAAACAAACCGATCCGCTCGTGGTGAGTTTCTTCTCCAACGATTTGTTAACCGGCGAGCTCTCTTCGAGACTCGTCTTCAACTCATCGATCTTCATTGCTTCTCCGTAGCTTCGAACTCGAGTTTCTTAATCGTGATTTCGTAAGTTCTCATCAAGCTCTCTGCTGCTCCTGGATCTCAGCCAACATAATCGCGACTTGCCGAGACAGGTTCAGCTCCTTCCTTAATTAGAAAACTCCGTTTAAGCTCCGACAAAGCTCTCAGCTCCTCGACCACCGCGGTATCCGCCGCTTGTATAGCGTCCTTGTCGTACGGACGCTGCGCCATCTGAAGCTCAGCGTAAGCGGCTTTGACCCAAAGAATGAATATTTGGTGGATGATCCTGCTCATCATCACGCAGACGCAGGTATAAACTCTTTAACATTTTTCAAAAATTTTCATTCTTTACCAAAAGTAAACCCAAATATAAAAACTCTTACGGATCTGTTAGAACCAGAATCACCAGAATCTTATTATCATGACTGGATTTGGTTGTAGCAGAACCAGAATCTTCAATTCCAGTCATGATGAGTAACGAAGAATCAAAATTGTAATGAATAAAGAGATGTATACTAAAAACAAGCAGCAAGTCTCGCCGAGAATCAGATCAAATAAAGATCAAGGCGCAAACAGAAAATTTAGGTTTTCTTTTTATGCTCTCATACAACGTATCTAGAGATCTTAGGTGTATAGAAAAGGACTTCCCTGTATTAATTAGGTATACATACTAGAGAGTGAGAGTCTACTCTAATCTAAGCTACGTACATACAGGCCCAATAATATACAGTATGAAAACTAACATACATGATATGGAGAATATCCTAATATCAATATATTCTTAGATCTAACATTCCGTCGTTGTTGCATTAATCCAACAAAAAAGAAAAAAGCCAAATAAAATAGTTACGTGAAATATTTCTTTTACTAGTTTTTATTTCACACAAAAATCGATATATCCATATCTGATAATAGTTTTATATATCTTCTTTCTTTTTTTTTGCTGATTTTTTTTGTGATAAAAATATACTAATATGTTTTATATTTTTGAAATTTAATTTTACAGGCTTCAGATGAGGACCACTATTGCATCGGCATACATAACCAATCGGCTTTTTCCCATCCTCTTCTAAAAAATCACACATTACAGGTTTGTTTATCACGTTTTTAGAAAATTTATTTTATTTGTTGTAGTATGTGTTAATTATCATTTATAATTTAATTTCGTGTTACTTAAAAATTTTAATATTTTTTTGTTACAGAAGTCGCCGTCAGAAATCCCTAGAACGACTGGAACTAGGGCAAAAAGTGAATGGCCAACATACGAGGCTCACGTCAGCAAAGTGAACTGCCCCGTAGGTACTATACCAGTGCAAATCGTTACCGCTTTGGATCATCGGGCGAAACCCGAAACGAGCACGATTAACCGTAGTTACCAACACGAGGTACGTAAAGCGGTTAATCCTATTATATACTATTTTATTGTACTAGTTACACGTTTTATTCAAGAAAATATACGTTTTAGTCCATACTTTTTTCTTTATAGTTTATAATGCTCAAACCAAACTTTATTTCAAATGTTTCTGTTTCTGGCCTTATGGGCCGAAGGGTTTTCCATATCATGTATGTTAGTTTTCATATTGTATATTACTGGGCCTATATGTACGTAGCTTAGACTAGAGAATATCCTAATATTAAATGGGCCGGGCCTGATTTTTTTCTTATTGAATTTTGGAATCAAGATCAATGTTTTTTTGTTTTTCTTGTCAGACATCAGATTAGAAGTTTGTTTAGTTTACAAATATTATAAAACAGTAGTAAATGTTTAAGAAATCAGCCGTTTATAACTTTATTAACTGTGGTATCTTTTTGGTTGTAAATAATAGTATGCAGAGGTGGCTACGGATAGCCAACAGAAGCTGTATGGGACCATAGCTACGATCAACGTGTGGGAACCGGTCGTTGAAAACAGTGGCGAGTTGAGTCTTGCCCAAGTGTGGATAACTTCGGGAGACTATGAGACAAAAGATCTCAACACGATTGAAGTCGGCTGGCAGGTTTAGAATAATTTTTTGTTTTTCATTATTATTCTTTTCCTAAACCGCTAATTTAAATCAAATACATGAGACTAATATAGTAAATAATTTTGTTAATTTAACTATTTAGGTGTGTGAGGTGTTCTACAAGGAC
>NC_025689.1:2590416-2602129 GCF_000633955.1 Camelina sativa | reverse complement strand
CACATAAATTTTCTTATAAGCAAAATGCATCACGTACGTAGTTGAATTATTTTAATAAAAAGTACCAACAGTTAAATTTATTATTTGAAAAGAAAACAGAATTTCTCGGCTTACTTTTTGTTATTGGTTGTTGTTGTGAAAAACAACATATTGGACGTTTTAACATGTTTTGGTTTACGTAAATCCTCTTATGATATAAAAAAAGAAATTTAAAACGTCTAATATGTTATTTTTCACATAGAAACATATATCTACAATAACATGGTTTTGGATGATTTTTTTTTTTTGCATTCTAACAATAGTATTGATATTTCACAGAGTGACGGATACAATACAACCGGAGGCTATAACCTTCACGATCCTGGGTTTGTTCAAACCAGCAGCGAGGTTGTCCTAGGAGGTGCTATTTCTCCAGTATCTAGCATTGGTGGTCGCCAGTTTGAGATGACTATTCTGGTTTGGAAGGTTAGTTTTTCTTTACCTTTTATGTATTTTATAAATTAAAATTCTATTATTATATTATCAGCACTTTTTTAATAATAGAAAATATAAACATTTCCAGGATCCCCGAAGTGGAAACTGGTGGCTGCGTGTAGGCACCGACTTGGCAGGATACTGGCCTAGGGAACTTTTCACCACTTTAGGCGATCATGCACGGAAAATCGATTGGGGTGGAGAAATCATTGACTCAGAGAGGTTCGGACGACACACGAAGACACAGATGGGCTCAGGGCGTTTCCCCCAAGAAGGGTTTGGAAACGCGAGCTATTTCAGGAACATACAAGTGGTTGATCACACTTGCAGTTTCCAGCCGACCCCTGAGTTGTTTACACATGCAACAAATACTGCTTATTATGACGTCAAGAACGTGCATAGAGATGAGTTGGGAACTCATTTCTTTTATGGCGGACCAGGATTTGGCCATACGCAATCAGGGGTCGTATCTCTTAGTTTGAGTCAGTTTTTTCTTTGTTTATGTTTTAGTTTTTTCATTATCATTTAGTTTCTTTTATTATTTATGTTTGTTCGGTTAAGGCTTTTGTGTAAAAACACTGTTTATAATTATGAACATATTGTAATACAATAATATCTTATATAACATTTCTGATCTAGTTAGATGAATGGTAGCACAGGTTATTTGTGATTGATCACCCCGAAGAACACTGATTCGATGATGGGCGAAGATTATGATGATCGATAGAGAGAAATAGAGTAAAGAAGATGAATATGGTTTATGATTCCTTGTATTACTAAAGTGTGCACTAAACAGGTCGTTGTTGCTTCTTCCTACTTAAAATACACCCTCTTTTAATACAACCCTGAACAAACTAGATCATCACACAACAAGATCACCTTCTGGTGCCTCTTAAACCATTTCAAGTCTTATGCTTTTCCTCGCCTCTATACAATCTTTGATCAAAGTGACATGTTAAAATGTGTTGATGCTCTGGTGCTCTCTTCATGATGAGCAAAAACAAAACATCACTGCCAAAAATCAGAGTGTAAATCAACGATCAACAACAATGTAACATGGCACGCAACTTTGACAAATTTTCGTAGATAAAGCCTTAAAAGTCAAAAACTGATATAAAAAAATAAATAAAAAAAAATTCATCTAAACGAGAGAAGCTTAAACTGTAGCCAAATTCTACAACATAGCTCTATAAACACACAAAAGGATCTTTTGAGACAAGAGAGTTTATGAGCACAACAGACATTGCTTTTAAAAGCCAAATTCTACATCTTTGCATCCAAAGCCAAACATCATTTAAACCCAACTGAAGTTCTCAAAACCAGATCAAATAAATGCCAGCAGCAACAGAGGATGAAATTACAGAAAATAACTGCACAGATCACAAAATACCCAAAATTTTAATTTCAAATTTCAATAATAAAAACCCCCCCAGAAAATAATCAAAATCAAAGTTGGTCTTCAGCAAACACATATATCAATCTCGTTCTGAGAAAACGTTTCGCACCTTAGCAACAAGAGAGCCACGACCTGAAAGATGAGAAATTTCGAAGACGGAAGAAGCCACGAACTGATGCTTCTTCGTCGGAGATCGATACAGTGGGGGAAGGAAGAGCTTAGTTAGGTTAAGGTCGACGAATTCATGGCAAAAATCCGATTTGGGGGGCATTAGAGTATTTCTGATGTAATTATTTAGTAAAGATAGGGGTATTTTAGTCAATTGCAATTTTCGGCTGGTTCACTTGAATTGCAAAGTAACCCCAAAAAGATGAGAAATCTTACTAACAAATTATGTCCGTGAGAAAATCAAAGGTAGAGGTAGAGCATCTGCGAATAAGTTTGTACGTAACGTACTACATGTTACTACCTCCAAATTAATTTGGTTTTACATTATTGTCGGTTTCTCATCGGCAAGTAAATAATTAAAAAGGATCCCCAAATATTTTTTATTAATTTTATTGTAATTTCTTTTTTCATTTAAAATCATTTGAACAACATAACATCTTTTTGTTTCAAAAAATCATTATGCAATACTAAAATTCATGGTAAGTTTTAAGTTTTCTTTTTATTATCAAGAGAAATTTTAAAACAATTCAACAAGTTCATCTTTTAGAATCCGGTAATCCATTATATTATCGTATGACGCAACAACATCGTGGAGGATTTCCAATACAATATCCATCTATATATCCAGGTTTCAGATTACAGTTATTCGCGCATGCAAAACCATCCAATCTACCTCCACATTTAAAAAGGCAAATACCATATTTTGCTGGCTCTATCACTGCACCTACATACATATACAACTCCACATTAAAATTATAAATTCATATATACATTACCAAATAATACTTTTTTATCTTCAAAGTTCGTAAATCCTCCACATATACATATATACACATACATGTAACTTTCTTACTACTTTTATATGTTTGAGAAAAAAACAATCTAAATTATTGCTTTGGATGAGACTGAAAATAGTTGAAAATAACAACAAAAATAAAAATAAACATTTTTTCAAAGAAAACAAATTTGTCAATATTATTACAAGAAAAACAGTTATATAGGTTGTTGTGATACCCATTATATATGTTCTATGATCTTTTAGTTTTTCTTGACTGAGTTTTATTTATAGGACTGCTTTCCCCACAAATTCGCTGTTTTTATTTTATAGTAATTGGATATTCCATATATATTTTTTATTTGACTAGGAGAGATTTTCATTTATTTTGATTATCTGATTAAAATAGGAAGAATATTAAAAGTACTATAATTGAATTTATTTAAATTTAATGCATAAGATAATGTAGGAAACATATATAAATCACTTGTGACAGAATAACATATTTGATGTTATGAAATCTACTATAATTAAATCAATGATTTTAAAAAATTACTTTAAAATCAACTAGTTTTTAAATCATTTAGACCATTTGGATTTGGTTTTTATAGACTTTTTTAAATGATTTTTTCATTAAAGTAAAAGGATCTAAATACCAAGGTTTTAAACGAGTTCTTACAAGAAATTAGCAATTAAAAAAATCAATTTTAACATAGTCAAACTCCACATATGTTTTCATGAATGGTCTTGAAGCCAAAATGTTTTTTTTTTGTTTGGTAACGTCTTGTAGCCAAATTGATTTATACAAAATTTGTATACAATTATTACTATTTTGTTTTCCGATATTTAATTATAGAAACTGTAGATTCTTTCTATTTTAAAAAAGCAATAAAAATAAATGAAACCCTTCCTTAGTCAAAAAAAAAAAACTTATGTATGGAAGATCCAGTTTATGTATAGTAGAAACATAGTAGAGACAATTCAGACTTTTTCATTCCTATAAAATAAAACTCCATGAAAGAAAAGCAAAAGACCATAGAGCCTAATTTCTAGATATATTTCAATAGGTCTCACAAAAAGCTGGATAAATGTTTTTCTTATAATAGCATTGACAATTTCGCTTTGCTATGATAATGTTTTGGATGAGTCAGGTATGTTGTGTATTGAGAAGATGTTTATATTATTTCTTTTTTGTATTTTTTCAACTATCTTTGATCATTTTGAAAAGATTTGTTAAGTATATATAATTAGTAATAGAAAATTACATGTATATAATGATTTATAAAATTGGATGTGTATGTATGTGCAGTGATTGAGCCAGCAAAATTTGGTACTTGCATTTTTCAATGTGGAGGTATATTGGATGTTCATGCATGCATCAATGACTGTATTACTGCACATGATCGCCCTGGTGGACGATGTGTTGGAAATCCTCCATGCTGTCGCTGCTTCATATGATATTAAACGATTATGTTCATTAATTAATTGGTGATTGATCTTTAATTATGCGTCTCTAGTATGGTCTATTCAAAAAAAATAATGAATTTTTTTCATCGTTCCTTCTCAGTTTCTTGATATAATGAAAAATGAAACATATAACTTATCATGAATTTTGGTATTGCATTATGAATTTTGGAAGAGTTTGACATAATAAAATAATCGAAGTTGAATAGATTCACAAACTCTTTTATTGATTCACCAATGAAGTACAAGAACATCACCATCTTCATCAACACCATCACCTTCTGTGCCTCTTAAACCATTTTCAAAAGTCTTTTTTCCTCGTCTGGACTGTATACTATCTTTGATCAAAATGACGTGTAAAATGTGTTGTTGCTCTTCTTGATGAGCAAACAAAACATCAATGCCAAAAATCAGAGCGTAAATCAACCAAACAAAGCAAATATATATATATATATATATATATATATTATCTTTAATCAAAGATAATGAAATTCATTTCTTAGTCTTAACTGTTTTAAACAGAAAGAATCTCAAAACTATTAGTATAACTGAATATATCAAATTTTATGCAAAAGTTAATGTTGGGAAAAATAAATAATTATAGGCTAAATAATTATATCAACATATATTCGTATAATCATATACCAATCACCTAGATTGCAAGACCATTAGAAACAAATCATGCGGAGTTTGACTAGAGTTGATTATGTTATCATTAACTATATATTTGATTATTTTAATTAAATTTTCAGTATACAATAAATGTGAGCATATATATTAGAAGAAGTAAAAATATATACCCAGTCTTTATATAAATGGATCTTAAAAAAAAATAACATCTATATATTTAATCCGATTGAAATTTTAAGTTTACATGTTAAAGTTCTTAAATCTTACTACTATTTAGTATTTACCAATATTTTAGCTGCGAATAATTCTTAAATGATTTTGGATGGATTCATAGACTGGATATTGACTGTATAGAGTATTGGGTATTGACCAAAAAAAAGACTAAGTATTGAGTAATCAATTGTCTTTTTGGGAACACGCTCAAATTTTGTTTTCATTTTATTTTATCTTGAATGTTTTTCAATGACGTTACCAACTTACCATGGTATGTCTTTTTATCTCTTCATTAGCTCTTTTATTTTCTTTTTCTCATTTATTACTTTATTATCAAAATTAAAAAGAAACATACTAGAAATCGCATAATTTGAAAGTTCAAGTTCAACTACTTATGAATATAGTTAATGATGGGTGCAACAACATCGTGGAGGATTTCCAACACAATATCCATTCTTGTATCCCACCTTCCCAGAACAGTCATGGAAGCATGCATGATCATCAAATACACCTTCACATTTAAAAAGGCATAGACCAGATTCGGCTGGTTCGACCACTGCACATATACACACATACATGTAATTTTCTATTTCTAATTCTATATACGTTTAAGAAAATGTGTGAAATTATTGTTGTTGAAGTGATCAAAGATGATTAAAAAATAACAAAAATAACAAAAATAAATCAAAATCTTCTAAGAAAACAACATACCTGACCCACCCAAAACGTTGTAATAAGACGATGAAATTGTCAATACCACAAGAAAAACAATTATAGATGTCTTCGTGATAGTACCCATTATATACCAAGAAATTATGTTCTCTGATTTCTTTTTCTTTTTCGTTTGTTAAGAGTTTTGTGTATCTACTTCTCTCCAAAAGTCTCACTTTTCTACTATGTCTTTGCAAAATGAATTGGATCTTCTATATATATTTTGATAAAAGAGAGATTTTCATTTATTTTTCTATCTTTTTAGAACAGAAAGAATCTCAAAACAATTATAACTGGATACGTCAATATTAATGCAAAACTTAATGTCGGAAAAAATAAGTAACTATATCAACATTTATTTGTATTGATCACATGCCAATCACCTTGATTGCAACTTGCAAGACCATATAAGACCATTAATGGATAAAAATCATGTGGAGTTTGACTAAAATTGATTATGTATAATTAACAGTATAAATCTGAGTATCTGACTATTTTAATTAAATTTGACTAGACAATAAATGTGAGCATATTAGAAGAAGTAAAATATCTACTGTCTCTTTATAAATGATCTTTTAAAAAATGGAATTATATCTATAAATTCAATCAATATTGAAGTTTTAATTTTACATTTTAAATTGATCAATTTGAAATACTAAAACAAGATGAACCAATTGATCTCGAAGATGGGTTTCCCATCACGAAATGCAAGTTGGTACAGTTCGGTTTGCAATACTTCTGCAAACATATAACTTATTAACTTGGCTAATTGAATTAAGGAGATGTAAAAAGTAAAAACTGTAAAGTAACCCCAAAAAAGAAGAGAAATCTTACTAAGAAATTGTGTAGGTGAGAGAATCAAAGGTAGAGCATCTGCGAAGAAGTTTGTACGTACTACATGTTACTACCTCCAAATTAATTTGGTTTTACATGATTGTTGGTTTCTCATCGGCAAGTAAATAAAAAGGATGCCCAAATATTTTTATTAATGTTATTGTAAATTCTGTTTTCATTTGAACAACATAACATCTTTTTGTTATCAAATTCTTCAAAAATCATTATGCAATACTGAAATTCATGGTCAGAGTCGGCCCTTGACACAGGCAGGTGAAGCACATGCTTGTGGCCTCCAAATAATATAGTGGATATTTGGCCCTTTTTTCCTAAAAACTTCATTGGTTCTACTGGTAAAATGGTAGGATATAGTATATCAAAGGTCAACGGTTCAAATCTTTTGTAGTCTTCTTTGTGTTTTTCAAGTTTTTTTAAAAAAATATTAATGTCTAATTGGCCCCACCAAAAAAATGGGCTTGTGGCCTTAATATTTTCAGAGGCGGCTCTGGTCATGGTAAGTTATAAGTGTTATTTTTTATTATCAAGAAATTTAAGAACAATTCAAAAGTTCATCTTTTAGAATCTAGTAATCGATTATATTATCGTATGACTCAACAACATCGTGGAGGATTTCCAATACAATATCCATCTCGGTACCCAGGTTTCAGATTACAATCATTGGCGCATGCAAAACTATCCAATCTACTTTCACATCTAAAAAGGCGAAGACCATATTTTGCTGGCTCGATCACTGCACCTACATACATATACAACTCCACATTAAAATAATAAATCCATATACACATTACCAAATAATACTTTACTTTCTTCAAAATTCGTAAATCCTCCAGATATATACACATACATCTAACTTTCTTACTACTTCTATATGTTTGAGAAAAAGAAATCTAAATTATTGCTTTTGATGTGATCAAAAATAGTTGAAAAACAAAAATAAAAATAAACATATTTTCATAAAAACAACATACCTAACACGGTCAAAACATTGTCATAAGTAAACGAATTTGTCAATATTATTACAAAAAAACAGTTATAGCGGTTTTTGTGATATCCATTTATATGTTCTATGATCTTTTAGTTTTTCTTGACTAGTTTTATTTATAGGACTGCTTTCCCCACAAATTCACTGCTTTTATTTTATAGTAATTGGATATTCCATATATATTTTATTTTTGACAAGGAGAGATATGCATAAGCTAATGTAGGAAACATATATAAATCACTTGTGTCAGAATAACAGATTTGATATTATGAAATCTACCATAATTAAATCAGTGATTTTCAAAATTACTTTAAAATCAACTAGTTTTTAAAACATTTTGGATTTGGTTTTTAATGACTTTAATTTTTCTATGATTTTTTCATTAAAGTAAAACGATCTAAATTCCAAAGTTTTAAACGAATTCTTACAACAAATTATCAATTACAGAAATCAATTTTTAATATAGTCAAACTCCACATATGTTTTCATGAATGGTCTTGAAGCCAAAATGTTTTTTTTGGTAATTGAAAAATGTCAAAGATAATTGAAAAATACTGTGATGTAATTATTTAGTAAAGATAGGGGTATTTTAGTCAATTGTAACTTTCGGCTGAACTTGGTTCACTTGAATTGCATCTTCTAAACTCATCAGAATTAGATGTAGAAACTAAAAACTGCAAAGTAACCCCAAAAAAAGAAGAGAAATCTAACAAGTAAATAAAAAGGATCCCCAAATATTTTTATTAATTTTATTGTAAATTCTTTGTTCATTTTATATCATTTTAACAACATGACATCTTTTGGTTTCAAAAAATCATTATGCAATACTAAAAAATTCATGGTAAGTTATAAGTTTTGTTTTTATTATCAAGAAATTTAAAAACAATTCAACAAGCTCATCTTTTAGAATCTGGTAATCGATTATATTATCGTATAACGCAACAACATCGTGGAGGATTTCCAATACAATATCCATCTCGGTATCCAGGTTTCAGATTACAGTCATTGGCGCATGCAAAATCATCCAATCTACCTTCACATTTAAAAAGGCAAACACCATATTTTGCTGGCTCGATCACTGCACCTACATACATATACATATACAACTCCACATTAAAATAATAAATCCATATATACATTTCCAAATATATTTTTTTCCTTCAAAGTTCGTAAATCCTCCACATATACATATATTCACACACATTTAACTTTCTTACTACTTCTATATGTTTGAGAAAAAGAAATCTAAATTATTGCTTTTGATGTGATCGGAAATAGTTGAAAAATAACAACAAAAATAAAAATAAACATATTTTCATAGAAACAACATACCTGACACGACCAAAACATTGTCATAAGTAAACGAATTTGTCAATATTATTACAAGAAAAACAGTTATAGAGGTTTTTGTGATACCCATTATATATGTTCTATGATCTTTTAGTTTTTCTTGACTGAGTTTTATTTATAGGACTGCTTTCCCCACAAATTCACTGTTTTTATTTTATAGTAATTGGATATCCCATATATTTTATTTGACTAGGAGAGATTTTCATTTCTTTTGATTATCTGATTAAAATAGGAAGAATCTTAAAAGTACTATAATTGAATATATTTAAATTTAATGCATAAGATAATGTAGGAAACATATATAAATCACTTGTGACAGAATAACAGATTTGATGTTATGAAATCTACTATAATTAAATCAATGATTTTAAAAAATTACTTTAAAATCAACTAGTTTTTAAAACATTTTGACCATTTGGATTTGGTTTTTAATGACTTTAATTTTTATAGGATTTTTTTCATTAAAGTAAAACGATCTAAATTCCAAGGTTTTAAACGAATTCTTACAACAAATTATCAATTACAGAAATCAATTTTTAATATAGTCAAACTCCACATATGTTTTCATGAATGGTCTTGAAGCCAAAATGTTTTTTTTGGTAACGTCTTGTAGTCAAAGTGATTTATACAAATTTGATATACAATTCTTACTATTTTGTTTTCCGATATTTAATTATAGAAACTGTAGATTCTTTCTATTCTAAAAGGGCAATAAAAATAAATGAAACCCTTCCTTAGTCAAAAAAAAAAAAACTTATGTATGGAAGATCCAGTTAATGTATAGTAGAAACATAGTAGAGACAATTCACACTTTTTCATTCCTACAAAATAAAACTCCACAAAGAAAAGCAAAAGACCATAGAGCCTAATTTCTAGATATATTTCAATGGGTTTCACAAAAAGCTGGATAAATGTTTTTCTTATAATAGCATTGACAATTTCGCTTTCCTATAGTAATGTTTTGGCTGAGTCAGGTATGTTGTTTTTTGAGGAGATGTTTATGTATACTTTTTTTTGTATTTTTCAATTATCTTTGACCATTTTGAAGAGAATAATTCAGTTTTTCTTTGTTAAGTATTATATTATTAGTAATAGAAAATTACATATAAGGATTTATAAAATTGGATGTGTATGTATGTGCAGTGATTGAGCCAGAAAAATTTGGTACTTGCATTTTTCAATGTGGAGGTATATTGGATGATCATGCATGCGTCCATGACTGTATTATGTCACATGATCGCCCTGGACGATGTGTTGGAAATCCTCCATGTTGCCGCTGCTTCATATGATATTAAAATGAACTAGTTATGTGTTTAAGAAAAGAACGTTATGCGTTTAAACATATAACTTGATCTTTAGTTATGCGTTTCTTGTATGGTATATTTTAAAAAATAAAATGAACTTTTTTAATCGTTGCTTCACAGTTTTTTGATATAATGAAAATAAAACATATCACTTATCATGAATTTTGGAAGAGTTTGAGTGTTTGACATAATAAAATAATCGAAGTTAAATTTTTGCAAAACACTGATTAATTGTAAATCCTATTTCACACATGTAGAGATTATTCCTGATATGAAATTTACCTTTCGATGTCAACCAAGTTCCACATATAGCACTAGTGGAACAAAAAGTTTCGACCTTGGTAACAATAACAAACACTTCTAGTAAGCCATACCGAGAGCATCTAATGACTATATCACAAATTTACACAAGTATTTGATACAAATAATTGTGAGAGGCCGATGGGGTTGCTCTTTCAATGGGACTCTGAAACAAAACAAAAATGATATTGAGAGCTATTGTTGTTCCTTGTTTGATCCTCTAATCTTAGAAGTCTGATCTCTATACTCTTAAAAAAAGTGTCTTTGGGCAACATGTGCTTGTCCGTAACGAAAGCACAGAGTAAAAAGGACTATCTTATCTAGAGATTAAATAGCTTCCATGGTCTAACAAGCTTCAATGGGTATTGAGTAGCTGAATGTATACTGAAGAAGATTAATCAATTGTCTTTTTGGGATCACGCTCAAATTTTGTTTTCATATTATTTTATCTTGAATGTTTTTCAATGACGTTACCAACTTACCATGGTATGTCTTTTCATCTATTCATTAGCTTTTTTCTTTTTTCTTTTTTCTCATTTATTATTTTATTATCAAAATGTAAAAGAAAAATACTAGAAATCGCATAACTTGAAAGTTCAACTACTTATGAATATAGCTAATGATGGGTGCAACAACATCGTGGAGGATTTCCAACACAATATCCATTCTTGTATCCCACCTTCCCAGAACAGTCATGGAAGCATGCATGATCATCAAATACACCTTCACATTTAAAAAGGCATAGACGAGATTCGGCTGGTTCGACCACTGTACATATACACACATACATGTAATTTTCTATTTTCTAATTCTATATACGTTTAAGAAAAGAAAAATGTGTGAAATTATTGTTGTTGAAGTGATCAAAGATGATTAAAAAATAACAAAAATAAATCAAAATCTTCTAAGAAAACAACATACCTGACCCACCCAAAACGTTGTAATAAGACGATGAAATTGTCAATACCACAAGAAAAACTATTATAGATGTCTTTGTGATAGTACCCATTAGATACCAAGAAATTATGTTCTCTGATTTCTTTTTTTTTTTTTTTTTTTTTTTTTTTTTTTTTTTTTTTTTTTTTTTTTTC
>NC_025689.1:2575846-2590083 GCF_000633955.1 Camelina sativa | reverse complement strand
TTATATTTTTAGAACAGAAAGAATCTCAAAACGATTATAACTGGATATACGTCAATATTAATGCAAAACTTAATGTCGGAAAAAATAAGTAACTATATCAACATTTATTTGTATTGATCACATGCCAATCACCTTGATTGCAACTTGCAAGACCATATAAGACCATTAATGGATAAAAATCATGTGGAGTTTGACTAAAATTGATTATGTATAATTAACTATAAATATGAGTATCTGACTATTTAAATTAAATTTGACTAGACAATAAATGTGAGCATACTAGAAGAAGTAAAATATCTACAGTCTCTTTATAAATGATCTTTTAAAAAATGAAATTATTTCTATAAATTCAATCAATATTGAAGTTTTAATTTTACATTTTAAAATCTTATTTACCAATATTTTTGCTGAAGTCCATAGACTGAGTATTGAGCAGGTATTGAGTATTGGACTATTTGGTATTGACCCAAAAAAAAAGACTGCATATTGATTGAGTAACTGAGTAAGTATACTTAAGATTAAGAAATTGTCCTTTTTGTCATCACGCTCAAATTTTGTTTTCATGTTAGTTATTTGAATGTTTTTCTACGTACCAAACAATTAATAGCGATTTTTGGAAGGTTGACTATGTAAATCCAAACAATTTCAGGAAGTTATCTCAGTAGAAATTAATTTTAAATTATGATTCGCTGATGTTGTGTTTGGTCCGGGCAAATAAACTGATTATTACAATTATTTTGCAATAGCCTAGATCTCCATTTGTGCTTCAAGTGAAACTTCAAACTAGCAAAAGTAAGATGCCTCAAGCCTACTAGCAGCTCCTTTTCTGTATGCCTTGGATTCACCAAACTCAATACAATAGACACTTCTAATAGAGATCAGGTCATCCATTGAAGCTTGCTAGACCATGGAATCTATTTAATCTCTAGATGCGGCTAAACAATTCCAACCACACCATTCCCTTTCTATGAACATGTCTATCATTCAAAATTCTCCATATCTCAACACCACCAACAGAAAGTAACTTAAAGGACTGACTAGCTTCAGCTAGTGTAAGCGCATAATGGGGCAACATAATCACAAGCATGGTTCTGCATATTTAAATTGTTCTATCACCATAATTTAGTAACTTGTAGTCATGTAACCACCAGGAGTAATAGCAGCATTTGTAACTAGATAAGATGGTGAGAATCTTAAGTCAATGCTAAGTTCCCATGATATAGAGCTGATAGATTCACAACACTCTTTTTATTGATTCACCAATGAAGTACAAGAAGGGACTCGAGAGCTACGCTCTCTTTCGTTTCAGCACTAAAAGAATTTCACAATTTTTGTCCCCTCTAGCTTCCTAACTGAAACACTTGAGTCTCTATCTACACCTGACATGATTCCTCAGTCCTCTGTCCTCAACTGATTCCATCACCGTAGTTGAAATTAATTCTGTCTTAAGCACCAAATTTATCTACAACGTCAGAAGGAAAGCACTGTCCATGATTTGTAGCATCTGGTTTCTTACGCTCATGCTCATCAACAACGTCACGCAGGTACACTGGCGTGGATTATTCTTCTCATCAACCTCTTTCAGATCCGAAACCAAAGAGTGATGGGGGGAGATATGTTGTGGATGATTTTAATTAGAATCAGTACTGGCAGACGCAAGTAAAAAGCTCATATCAATTTTCAAAATTTCACTCTTCTTACAAAAATCAGTGCCTTTATAGTCTTTTTTAAAAAAGATAGAGTGATTAAGAAAGAACAACGGATATTTGTTATTTGTTTGTTTATATTTGGTTCAACCTCAAAAACTCAATGTAATTATTAATTATATGTATAAGACAGTTCATATTGGACGAAACTTAGATGTTAGGAAGTTTGATTTATACTGTAGATAAAATACAATAGAAAGTTAAAAAATTGTACAATCGCTTATTTTTCGTTTATATTTTGCTTAAATTTTGCTTAGTTTTTATTTTTATTTGTTTATTGATTTGTTTATAGTTACTTTTTAATTTTATACTTTTGTGGTAATCATTTGATTATATAGTTCAATCATTTCATTCTTTTGTGGTAATCATTTCTGAACTTGGTCTCTCTCTCTATATAATCATTAATTTTGTCCTCTTCTTCTGCGTCCTCTATTGATTAAAAATCTAAAGTCAAACCAGCTCAAAAAGAGTGTAATTTTTTTTTCCAACTAAATCCATTTTTATATTTCTTCTTCTTTTTTTTTGCTGATTTCAATTTTAAAAGTATTAATTTCTCACTAAATTAAATTGTAATCCAAACAAATCTGGAGAGCAATAAAACTAGTCAAATAATAATCACCATGATATATATTTTTTGTAATAAAAATATACTAATATGTTTTATATTTTTGAAATTTAATTTTACAGGCTTCAGATGAGGGCCACTATTGCATCGGCATACATAACCAACCGGCTTTTTCCCATCCTCTTCTAATAAATCACACATTACAGGTTTGTTTATTATTCCCTCCTTTTTTATTAGTTGTCGTTTAAGGTTGTTTCACACAGATTAAGAAAACCATTAATTTTATTATTTTATTTCTTTTAAATATATTTTATAATTTTTTGATTGGTTAAAACATTAAAACAGTTTGATAAAATTGGAATATTACCAAACATTTGCATTGGAAATATAAAACGACAAGTATTATGACACAAAATTTTAACTCTAGAACGACAAGTAATAAAAAACGGAGGGAGTACGTTTTTAAAAAATTATTTTATTTGTTGTAGTATATGTTGATTATCGTTTATAATTTAATTTCGTGTTACTTAAAATTTTTAATTTCTTTTTGTTACAGAAGTCGCCGTCAGAGATTCTTAGAGCGATTGGAACTAGCACAAAAACTGAATGGCCAACATACGAGGCTCACGTCAGCAAAGTGAAGTGCCCCGTATGTACTACTATACCAGTGCAAAACATAGCCGTGTTGGATCATCGGGCAAAACCCGAAACGGGCACGGTTAACCGTAGTCCCCCCCTCCCCACACGACTGACACGAGGTACATAAAACGGTTAATCCTATTATATATTTTACTGTACTAGTTACACGTTTTAAAACTGTGTCGATTCAAGAAAAAAAAATATACGTTTTAGTCCATAATTTTTTCTTTATAGTTTATTATGGTCAAACAAAACTATTACAAAATGTTTCTGTTTCGGTTCTTAAGGTATTTCGATATATTTAACTGGGCAGGGTCTGAATTTTTTTCTTATTGAATTTTGGAATTATGATCGATGTTTCTTTTGTCAAACATCATGATTAGAAGTTTATTTAGTATACAAATATTATAAAACAGTATTAGTAGTAAATGTTTTAGAAATTAGTCATTTATAACTTTATATTAACTGTGGTACTTTTTTGTTTTAAATAAATAGTATGCAGAGGTAACTACGGAAGACCTACATAAACTGTATGGGACGATAGCTACGATCAACGTGTGGGAACCGGTTGTTGAAAACCGCACCAGAGTTGAGTCTTGCCCAAGTTTGGATAACTTCAGGAAACTACGAGACAGAAGATCTCAAAACTAATGAAGTCGGCTGGCAGGTGTGGAATACTATGCTTTTTGTTTGATATTTGTTATTCCTTTCCTAATCCGTTAATTTAGTTATAGAAATTTGACTGATACAAGAAATAATTTTTATTTTTTAATTATTTAGGTGTGCGAGGCGTTATACAACGACAACAAGCCAAGATTGTTCATCTATTGGACGGTATGTGTAGTTTCTTTTCTTTGTACTTAATTTAATTCACTTCAAACATAAATTACCTTATTTTGTTATTACTACAATCTATTAATTAGTATTAACTTAAAATTTCAAACTTATTCATAATAATACTCTAAACAGTATAAGTTAATGGAGCACTGCAAGAAAACAAGATGATTAACAATATATAGATTTTTAAATCGACTGAATTTACTATAGAATCAACAATATGGAGTTATTATAACTCATCTTGTTTTTTTTCTTAATAACACAGACTTTAGTTTGCAAAGACCTTTCATTCAATATATATATATATATATATATATATAATATTAAGTATTCAATTTATTTTCCAACTATGTTAGAAATAGATAAATAAGATTCAAAATCAATCCATACTTGTATTTGATTTTTTTTTGTCTTTGTTAAAATCCAAAATATAATATAAGTTTACTCAGTATTTAAAGTAAAAACGACATAATAAAATCTTATTGGTTGGTTTATAAGGTTTTTGTTTCTCTGAAGACACATGCATCTTTTGGTAGATAATATAAGGGTTTTTAGTAATAAAACCCCTCAACTAAAGATGGATCGTAAAAAAACCCCTCAATTATTTATTTAATGATTAAACCCCTCAACTTTAATTCTGTTAATAAATGTCATCCTCCCTACAGTGTCGTTAAAACTGGATGATTAAGGTTTAGTCATAGTTAAATTAAAACGTTGTGTTTTGAAAAAACTAAAAAACGACATGTTTTTTATATAAGTCAAGAATTATGATAAAAATCCAAAATACCATTATAAATCCAAATATACTACTGGAACATAAAAATTATCAAAACAAAACTACTAGTCGAGTGAAACATTAAAAGTAAACATGATGCAACAAAAAAAAATCCAGAAAAAACAAGACTTCATATGACAAGTTGAATTCATTGGGTGGTCTTTTGTCTCTTTGAAGGTCTTCCTGGAGGCAGACTGGGTGGCTTAGACACTGGCTCAAGATGACATTTGCGCTTGTTGTGTCCTGTTTGTTGACAATTGCTACATTTCTACAAGATCAAATGCATCAATTACAAATCTTTTTGCTAAGAAATCTTTGGCATACACTAAAACAGAGAATTATAATCTTACCACAATAACTTTGGCATGATAAGAAGGAAATTTAGGTTTTTTTCAATTTGGGGACTTTAAAACTTAGGTGAATTTGGGAATTTTAAAACTGGGTATCAAAACATCTTGTTGTTTTTATTCACAATTTGTGTTGTTTAAGAGTTTACATGTCGTTTTTCTATTTTTTGGAAAACTCTGCATTTTGGCTTAACCTTAATCATCCAGTTTTAACGACACTGTAGACGGAGGATGACGTTTATTAACAGAATTAAAGTTGAGGGGTTTAATAATTAAATAGATAATTGAGGGGTTTTTTTACGATCCATCTTTAGTTGAGGGGTTTTATTACTAAAAAACCCATAATATAATATGATATCATATATGTACACATAAGTTTTCTTATAAGCAAAATGCATATACCTTTGCATTCTAACAGAAATATTGATATTTCACAGAGTGACGTATACATTACAACCGGAGGCTATAACCTTCGCAAACCTGGCTTTATTCAAACCAGCAGCGAGATTCTCCTAGGAGGTGCTATTTCTTCAGTATCTAGCATCGGTGGTCGCCAGTTTGAGATGACTATTCTGGTTTAGAAGGTTGATTTTTCATTACCTTTTATGTATTTTATAAATTAAAGTTCTCTTATTATATTATCAGCCTTTTTTAATAATAGAAAATATAAACATTTTCAGGATCCCCAAAGTGGAAACTGGTGGCTGCGTGTAGGCACCGACTTGGTAGGATACTGGCCTAGGGAACTTTTATTGGACGAAATTTAGTGGGGGGTATTGGACACAGGAATGTGAAAGAATTTTTTAGAATGATGAATTAGATGTTGAGAAGTTTGATTTATACTGTAGATAAAATACAATAGAAAGTTAAAAAAAATTGGACAATCGCTTATTTTTTGTTTATTTTCCGTTTATATTTTGTTTAAATTTTGCTTATTTTTGTTTTTATTTGTTTATTGATTTTTTATATTTACAAATGGATTTATCTGTCTCAACCGCAACAATCATTTAAATCTAAAAATTAAAGAGTAACCAAAATTATTATTTAATCTAATAAAAAAATAACATATAGAAAATATTTCCGATCTATGTATTATCAAAAAATTATTTCCTACAATTTTGGTATCATTTCATACTTTTGTGGTAATCATTTGATTATATAGTTCAATAACTGTGAAATAACGCATATTAAAAAGAAAGACAAATTTGTCAAACAAATATTTCCACTAAGTAGAAAGAATCTTTAAATGAAAATCATTCAATATATCAAATTAAATGCAATATATAAAAAATAATTTACTCTACTTATTTCCATTGCTTATTAATTAATTTTCTACATTAAATTATACTATCATTTATATTTTTTTCTATATTTTTCCTAAAAGAAAAAAAAATGTCATATTATGTGATGCCATATAACATATGAATTTTATGTGTGTATATTACCAAAAACATATTTAGAATTGAAGAATTTATATTTTTTTTCCTAAAATTTATAAGAGAAAGAATGGTCTTGCTGGAGAAATAAAAAGTAAAATATTTTCAAATTAAACCCAAAAAGTAGTTTTTTTATAACTTTTGGAAAACAATCATTTGGAGAAGTTCTCTTCCTACTGTTTGCTTGGCAGATATAATCCAAGATTTGTAATTGCTATAATCCCGCGGTGTACCGCGGGATTATTTTTTTATACTAAAATCATTAAATTTTAAATTGTAATTGTTAGTTAATTTTTTACATTTTATTTGAAGTTTAAGATTATATAATTGTATTTTGATTGTTAATTCTACGATTTAATCTGCGGTTTATATACAACACAATAATTTATTTTTGTTATAAATTAATTTCACCAATCCAAGATAAAAATATTCCGAGGATGAGCCAGAATTCATTACAAAACTTATTAATATCTGTTTATATTATTAAGTTGTACCAGTTTGTTTATAATAATCATGTATATAGAGGTGTCAAACAGGTCGGTCCACATTTCTTTTTTCATGGACCAGAGCGGGTCAACCCGCTAAGACCGTGGTCGTTAAAGTTATGCCCAAGCATGTTTTCAACCTAAATTTTATATTAATTATTATTAAAAAATTTAGTGGCAAAGAAAAAAAAATTAAAATAACTATGAAACAATATTATTTATATATAATATATTTATTTTAATCTTATATTCGTAGTTTTTGGGACAACCCGCCAACATATCTTACTAAAATCTGTAATCCCGATAGACTTAATTGTATTGACCATCTTTTAATTGTACACCACAGGCCTATATTTTCTATATAAACTATACCTTTAGAAATTTATTACTTTTTAGTATAATATACTGATGGTCGTAGCGATGGATTATTGACATTTAATTTAAATTGATAATAATATCAATCATAACCCATCCCATAATAATTTAAATTTATTAAAGTTTATTAAATAATATATTCAAAACATTTATAAAAATTAATTGCAATACAGAAATCTGACTGTTTAGGAATTTAAGATTTTTTTGTTACACTCCAATATATATANATAGTTAATTGATATGATCTAGTAGTTTAGTGAATTTGTATGCATGCTCAATTTTATTTGAGCCCGCTTAGCTCAGAGGTTAGAGCATCGCATTTGTAATGCGATGGTCATCGGTTCGATTCCGATAGCCGGCTTTTCCATATTTTTTCGTTTTTTTACATGATTTTTAATGTACTTTCAAAATCAAAGAAGATTGAAAAGACTTCTTGGACCTTTTTCCAAGAGTTACCACTCCATTTATATTATGTCATATAAACTTCCATATAGGAATATATATTGGGTAAAAGAGTTCGATCTTTGCAAAATAAATCAAGAAAATAAAGGAAAATTTTTGTGATTTATTTGATTTATATATATTGTATATACAATAAAAAAAATCTGTATATTGAGAGAATATATCTTCTTACTCTTTGTATTCCAATAGTTTATTGGAGTGTATTTCACGTCATTTATCATTATCATTTAGTTCAGTTTTAATTTTATTTAGTTTTGTACAATTTCAATAAAAAAAGGAGTCTTTATGTCACGTTACCGAGGGCCTCGTTTTAAAAAAATACGACGTCTGGGGGCTTTACCGGGACTAACTAGTAAAAGGCCTAAGGCAGGAAGCGATCTTAGAAACCAATCACGCCCCGTAAAAAAATCTCAATATCGTATTCGTTTAGAAGAAAAACAAAAATTGCGTTTTCATTATGGTCTTACAGAACGCCAATTACTTAAATATGTGCGTATCGCCGGAAAAGCCAAGGGGTCAACAGGTCAAGTTTTACTACAATTACTTGAAATGCGTTTGGATAACATCCTTTTTCGATTGGGTATGGCTTTGACTATTCCTCAAGCGCGCCAATTAGTTAACCATGGACATATTTTAGTTAATGGCCGTATAGTTGATATACCAAGTTATCGCTGCAAACCCCGAGATATTATTACAGTGAAGGATGAACAAAACTCTAGAACTTTGGTTCAAAATCTTCTTGATTCATCTGCCCCTGAAGAATTGCCAAACCATCTGACTCTTCACACATTCCAATATGAAGGGTTAGTCAATCAAATAATAGATAGGAAATGCGTCGGTTTGAAAATAAATGAATTGCTTGTCGTAGAATATTACTCTCGACAGACTTAATAAACCTAACTTAAGTAAAAAAAAAATTACTAAAAACAAGAGTTCGGACAACTCCCCTTTGCCGTTAAAAATAAAAAGGCACAAGGTAAGGGATTTTGTCGAGGAATCTTTTTCCTATTCATGTATCATAGATTGGTAGGGGGATTTGGATCCCTTGTTTGCTCTTCCCAGCATTTTCCATATGAAAGAAATTAGGAGTAGAGAATCTATTTCAAAATCAAAACAAGGTAGATTTTATATCTATTCTTTTTTATTGGATTTGATACATTGTGGTCAATCACGTAAGATTGGTGAATTAGTTGAAAGTAAGGAAAGAGAGGGATTCGAACCCTCGGTAAACAAAAGTCTACATAACAGTTCCAATGTTACGCCTTCAACCACTCGGCCATCTCTCCGACATCAGGATTATGACTGAGTATCTGGGTGAATAGCGAGTTATTCATCGTTTTTTAGATTATGGTTAATAGATACCTCGGAAAAATTGGAAGTAGATAGAAGGTGTTTTTTTATGAGTCCGCTTTTATGTTAGTTTGTACTATACAATTCCTTTGTTTGTTTATGTATTTTTTAGGGATTTTATTTGGTAATGTTACTTTTCCACAAATCTTGTTATAGATTAAATATTTTATATTTAGTAGAAGAACTCTTTAGATTTTATATATATTAAAGACGGAAAATCTGGAGGAATTTTTTTTAAAATTAAAAGATTTGAAGTAATTGAATATGATTGATTGACATGAATATAGAGTTTTCTATATTGGAAAAGCAAAAATTTTGTTTAGTTTTGCAGAAAATTAGGCTCAGAGGTGGAGATAATTTAGGAAAATTATATTGGATTGATAGGAGAATATTTAATTAACATACCTTATTTTGTATATTTCGATTTTTTGTTTTATTTTTTTAAAAAAGTATTTTAATGATAATGGTATTGGTTGTAAATACTTTTGAACTCCAAACTTTTTTTCTCAAAAATGCTGTGAAAATAATAATATAGGTGTAGAGATGTCGTGAATAGGAAATTAGTTACCTTTCAATGTCAACCAAGCAAACATGCATATTGCTGTAGTGGAACCAACAATAACGGTAACAATAACAAACATTCCTAGTAAGCCATCCAGAGCACCTAATGACTATCACACAATGACACAAGTCGATACAAGGACAAAAAGAAAAACAATTTTCTTTTGTGATTTGATACAAAAAATTGTGAGAGGCTGATGGAGTTGCTATTTCAATGGAACTCCAAAACAATAAAAAGATTTAGAGAGCTATTGTTGTAATGTTGTTTGATCCCTTCGTCTCAGAACTCTGATCTCTATACACTTAACACTGTCTTTGGACAACACGTGTTTGTCCGCAACGAAAGCACACAGAAAAAAAGAGACTATACCTCAAAATGATATAATAATTAAAGAGAATCAATCACCCAAGTATACAATAGTTTACCCTATATATATTAGTATATATCCTACTATATTAATTGGGAAGTACAAATTTGAAACTAACCTTAAATATGTAAAAAATTACATTCAATTGCCATTAGAAAAATTTAATTAAAATTAATAGATTAATGAAATAAATATAATTAATTAAAAAACGAAAATCAAGGACACAATAAATAAAATAAATTGTAGAAAAGTTAAAAATAAAATCTATTAGAATCAAAACTAATCTGTATTAAAAAAAAATTAACAGCTAAGATTTTAAAAATCTAATCAAATAAAATCTACAATTACAAATTTTATCCTACTATATTAATTGGGAAGTACAAATATGAAACTAACCTTAAAATGTGTAAAAAACATTCAATTTCCATTAAAAACTTAATTAAGATTAATTAATTAAATAAATAAATAAAATTAATTAAAAAATGAAAACTAGGGACACATCAAATAAAATAAATTGTAGAAAAGTAAAAAAAATCTATTAGAATCAAAACTAATTCGTACTTAAAAAAAAATAACAGGTAAGATTTTAAAACCAAAACGAATAAATATACAGCTACAAATTTTATCAAAAAAAAATTCCACCACAGGTTAAAATTATTACAGACAAGGAAAGGAAGCCACAGAAAAAAACAATGAATATTGTTTTCAAAGAGGCTTTTTAGAACTTTTACTAGCTATATTTAATTGCTCTTTTTTATATGTTAGTAAAGATTGTTTTTAGTTGACAAATGTTTAAACAATTTTATTCATTACATGCAAATGTTTCAATAAACATTTTTAAAATACAAAAATTATAATATAAGCAAATCAAATTTTTAATCAAAAACTATTATAAATAACATAATAATAAAATAAATTATTACAAATTTTAATTAAAAAAAGTTCAGCCCGCGGTTCTCCGCGGGTTAGTACCTAGTATATATGATTCTATACGTATGTACTATAGTTACCATACCTCAACATTGGTTTAATTTACCTGATTGTTGGTTTCTTCTACTCGGCATGTTCATGGAAAAATCACGCCAGAGAGAAGTAAGCATTAGTGAATTTTAATTTCCTTGAAAGAGAGAGAATGAGATTCATCGTTTTTTTACTTTCAGGAAATATCTCATGTGATAGAAGATTTGGAGACCATAATTTGGGGTTGAGATGCTAGAGGAGGAGATGATGGTGTTTAAGATACATCTTGCTTCGTTTCTGTTGAGAATCGTATATAGATTTGAAGGGCTAGTAAGTTTGGCTTACATTTATAATTGGTTGGGGGAGGAGACTGCATGTGTTATCTTCTTATATATCTCTTAATTAGCTCATTATTTTTGTCCATTCTTATTATCAAGAACTGAAAAGCAACAATTAAGAAAGTTCACCTTTTATATATAATATAAAATCACATACTTGAAGCTTCAGTCGCCAATTACTTATGATTATAGCTAGCCGTGGCCTCACGGGTACAACAACAACGTGGAGGATTTCCGATACAAGATCCATTCTTGTAACCCTTCTTCAAACTACAGTCATGGAAGCATGCATGATCATCCAATAAACCTTCACATTTGAAAATGCATGGACCAGATCCGCCCGCTGCACATATAATACAATTCCAAATTAATATTATAATTCTATGCATACATAATATATTAATATTAGATTAAGACCCGCGGTACACCACGGAGCAAAATTATTTATATCTAAAATATTTAAATTATAAATTGTATTTATTGGTTAAATATATTATAATTATATAATAATTGTTAAATAAACCATATAATACCGCAATATAATTTATTTTTTACATAACATTTATTTAATCAATTTAATCAGATATGTCTATTTTCTTATACTGACAGTGTTAACAAAATAATGAAATGATGTTTTACCCCTGTAACACCAAATTAATGATACTTTTTAATTTATATAAATATCGATAAAACCCGTCCTGCTATATAACCTCGTCCCAAGATATTTTAACTCATATTATATCATCTTAATTTTTAATATTTATTGTGTATCTACGATATAATATTTATCATATTTAACTTTTTAAAAGTTTTAAATATTTTTCATATTTAACCTTTTTAAAATCTTTAAAATAAAGAACCGGAATAAACCAAATAAAAGTTTTTAAAATTTGAATGCCTGATAAATCAAGCTTTCTACTAATTTATATTCAGAATCATTTTGGTCTCTTTTATAGTATGGCTGTGAACCATTGCCCAATTTTTTTAGACGATGTGGGATATTGTACCTGTATTTTTTTATTCATCTATTGAGTAATATATGTTCGTTTTTAAAATTTTGTATTATATAATATGCAGGAAAAAATCACAATTTTTATTAACTAAAAAATAAAAAATGAAAGGGAATCATATATTTATGTTTGAATGAGGTAGAAAGATTTCCTTATTTTTTAAAATCTTACCTATAATTAATTTTGAAGTTTTGGTAACTAATATTAAAATCAATGCATGCATTAAATGTAAAAACTTTCCAAAAAGTATTTTTGAGCAAAAACTGCTGCAAAAATAGTAGTATAGATTGCTTTTGAAGTGATCAAATATCATTGGAAAGTAACAAAAAAATAAAATTCGTCTAAAAAAACAACATACCTGATATGGCTAAAACGTTGTAAGAAGAAAACGAAATTGTCAAGACTATTACAAGAAATAGAGTTATAGAGCTTTTTGTGATACCCATTATATATGCCAAGAAAGAAATTTGTGTTCTATGGTTTCTTAGTTTTTTTTCTGTGAAGGGTTGTTTATCTACTTTTTTCTATATTTTTATTTAATTGGATCTATATATATGATAAAAGAGAGATTTTCATTTACTTTTATTATCTTTTCAAAATGGAAAGAATCTCAAAACTACTATAACTGAATATATCAAAAGTTAATGTTGGAAATCATATTTGATTAATATGGAGTTTGACTAAAGTTGATTATGTATCATGCATTGACTATATATTTGATTATTTGTAATTAAATTTGACTAGATAATAAATGTGAGCATGTTAGAAGAACAAGTACAAATATTTAAACAGTTTTTATATAAATGGATCTCCAAGCAATATGATCGATTTTTTTTTAAAAAAATCTAAAATATTTAAAGCTTATTTAACCAATTTTTTAATGTTGTCAAATTTGATCAGTTTATGATTTTATAAATGTGTAAAAGAATATAATATGTTCATTTCAATGCATAAAATGTAATAATTTGTAAAAATCACTTGAGGGGGAGACATGAGCTACTTCGTCAAAATAAGTTCTGACATATTTAGATCAAATAATAACAATTACTTGAACATGTAATTAAGGCCCATATTGTAAATGTTGAGTAAGGCCCATAATATTAATTAATTAACTGATTATTTTAATTTAATACAATTTTTTTATGAGTAAGGCCCATAATAAGATTTTTATCTACTCCCTACCAAAAAAAGAAAAGAAGATTTTATCTACTAAACAGATGTATTATTAAAGTTTTCTGATTTATGGTTTTGGAGTAAATATTTTTGTTCAGTCTCTAATTTTTTTATTTACTGAATATAGATAATTTGTTATAAGTCTTGGGAAAGGTTTTGATGTATAATCGATGAATAAAATTCGTGTAAGAAACATATTGACCAGAGGACATGTTGATAAATTCGTGTAAATATTAGTAACATATTAATATCATATGTCACAATTGTATATGTTTATTAGGTTTGTGTCAACGGTTAGGCCTCTCTCTCTCTCTCTAAAAACAAATTTTAGAAAATCATAGCACTCTAATTAACTTTTAATTGTAATTCCTTCATAAAATAAAATAATTAAAAATTAGCCTCTTTTTTTTCTTCTTCTCTCTCTCAGTTTTTGTTTACTGGGGGGGTTGTGTAATTTCCCGGCAACGGAAGGAGGAGGAGGAAGAGTGTAAGCAATAAATTCCTCTTCTTCTACGAAAACATTTGCCTCTTCTCTTCTCCCCTCTTTTTTTTTTTTTGCTTCTCCGATTCTTTTCCCTTTCGTTTCTTGTTTTGTTTCTCTTAAAGCTTCTTCTTTTATTTCTTGTTAATGGTTTCCTCCATCATCGCAGGTACTACTTACTCAATTTCTGCAAAATCGGTTTGTGTTATGATTCATATGAACTTTTTTGTATTCCTTTTATCTGTTTGATTTCTCCTCTTCATGTAGTTTTGATTGTGATTGTTCTGGGTTTTTTTAAAGCTTTGATTTTTTTTAGTTTCTTGATGTTTTGTCGCCACAAGCAACAAAAGCTTCTCTTTTTTTTTTTTT
>NC_025689.1:2562831-2575445 GCF_000633955.1 Camelina sativa | reverse complement strand
TTTTTTTTTTTTTTTTTTTTGTTGTCTATTCATCGAGTTGACCAACGTAACTGAAGAGATTTCATGTTTTTTTTTTGCTTCGATTCTGTTTTATGTCCTGATGAGGAAACACAACAGTAGTAGTTTGTGTTATAACATAAGTTCGACAACTCATGATCTTTGGAAGTAACTGTTCTGTTTTTTATGTGATTTTTCATAGGATCTTTGGAAGTAACTGTTCTGTTTCTCTGGTTGTTTTGTTTGTAGTTGCAGAAGGCAAAAAGATGGAGCTAGAACCCAAGGAATCACTATCTGCTGGTATGATAAGATTCTTTCTTTGTTTCCTTTTTTTTAATTTGGTTCTTTTACTATTTGATATCTAATTTTATTTGGCTATTGTGTCAAATCTAGACATGCCATCTTTACTGAGTAAATCATCTGAGACTTTTATTGGAGGGACTAGATATCGTTCTGCAAGTGATCTCAGCATGTTCTCAAGCTCATTGCCTACACTTTTCCATGATAAGCGTATGTCCTAGCTTCTTTTAGTGATCAGTATCATTCAATATATGATGACTTCACTGCTAATATCTTTTTTGTTTTGTTTTTGACAAACCTTGCAGTGAATATGACTGATTCAGATAGTTGGCTCTCCTTTGATGATAACTCACCCATTCTGAACAAACTTGCCATAGGAAACTCAGAGAAAGATTCTTTGGAAGATGTTGAACCTGATTCTTTTCTCCCTGAGGATGAAAATGAGCTCCTTCCTGGCCTAATTGATGAGCTTAATTTTACCGGGTTGCCTGATGAACTTGAAGAAGAGTGTGATGTCTTTTGCACGGGAGGGGGTATGGAGTTGGATCTTGAATCCCAAGATAATCACGCTGTTGATCGCGGTGCAGCAAATGCATTTGCTCCTCGTAAACGTCCCAATACTTCTGGCAGGGTTTCAGTAGAACATCCAAACGGTGAACATCCTTCAAGGACATTATTTGTAAGGAATATCAACAGTAGTGTTGAGGATTCTGAGTTAAGCGCCCTTTTTGAGGTAACGCATACTTTTCTCATTAGTCTTAACTCATTCTAATATCGAGGTTTGCTTGCCTTTGCTGACGTGATTTCTACTTGTCACCAGCCCTTTGGGGAGATCAGAAGTTTGTACACTGCATGCAAAAGCAGGGGTTTTGTTATGATATCCTACTATGATATCCGAGCTGCTCATGCCGCAATGCGTGCACTACAGAACACACTCTTACGAAAAAGGACACTGGACATTCACTTTTCCATTCCTAAAGTATGGACTAGGAGAACTATTCTTGCTTTGAAGTTTCAGCTTTTCTTTAGTACTTTTCTAATCATCATCTTACTGCCACATGATAGGAGAATCCGTCAGAGAAGGATATGAATCAAGGGACTCTTGTGATTTTTAATGTGGACACAACAATATCGAACGATGAGCTCCTTCAGCTGTTCGGTGCCTATGGTGAAATAAGAGAGGTAATTTATGTTTCTTAGGTCAACTTGTATTTTCAAATGTGCTGTGCTATGTCTTTACGTCTAAGATATTCGTCTCTTTGTTTGGTATTTAGTGTATCAAATCATCCACTGATTGATTCTTGGCTTGTAAATTCCAGATTAGAGAGACCCCGAACAGGCGATTCCACAGGTTCATTGAGTACTATGACGTTAGAGATGCAGAGACAGCCCTGAAAGCACTGAACAGAAGCGAGATAGGTGGTAAATGTATAAAGCTCGAACTTAGCCGCCCTGGAGGGGTTCGTCGACTGTGAGTTGCCTGCACTTTGTATATTTCCAAGAACTGAGTATTCTTACATACACAGTGCACTGAAACTATATGTATGCAGCTCGGTTCCATCACAAAGTCAACAAGATTTGGACAGACACGAAGTTACAAATTTCTTCAATCAAGTAGGTTCACAAGTTGCTAATTCCCCACCAGGTAATCTCATATTGATCATTTCTTTATTTACTCCATTGGTTAGCTTGCCTTGTCAGGAATTCATTCAATCTACTTAACAGGTAACTGGCCAATTGGTAGCCCAGTGAAGGGATCTCCTTCGCATGCCTTTCCAATGCCACATGGTCTAGGAATGGTCAGGCCAGTTAACTCAGATAATATGCCTGGACTGGCTTCAATTCTTCCTGCTCATCCCTCTAGCTTTCATGGATTTTCACCAGTCAATAATAATGACCAAGGGCTATTGAATCATCCAAACCAAGCTATCCTGAACAAGGGTTTGATGCACAACGTTTCCTATGGGCAACCCCATTCATTGCCAGAGCATATAGCAGGGGGGATTTCCAACTCCATGAGGTTTGCTGCTCCACACACCTCAGGATTTGGGACTTCATCTGATCACCGCTATCGCTGGGGAAGCCCTCCTCAGCATATGAATTATCCTAGTTACACTGGAGTGTCCTCATCATCATCATCATCATCTACTGAACGTCCTTTCCCTGTCAGGAGTGGTTTTCCATTTGCTGAGAGACAAGTTTCATTGCTTGGAAAATACCAGCATCATGTGGGCTCTGCTCCCTCAAGCATTCATTTTAATACCCATATGAATCGCTACCCAGGATCAACAGAGATACCCCTTGGATTTGGTGATATGGGAATCAGCAAAAACTACATCAATGCTCATAGAAAACCAGACCTTGGTGTTAGTCTACAGGGAAACTATAACGAACGGGATTTCTCTGGCTTTGGCATGTCTTCAATGCCTACAGTTCCTTTTGGTGGGGGTAGAGGATTACAATCAGTAAGGCCTGAGCCATTTGCTGAGCAGGGTAGTAGGATCCACAACCACGAGACTCACAATCAGAATCAGTTTATAGATGGTGGGAGATATCATATTGACTTAGATAAAATTGGTAGTGGAGATGATATGCGGACTACATTAATCATTAAAAACATCCCAAACAAGTAAGCGTTATATTTTGATCTCAATCTAAGATCTTCTTTAAGGTTTTACTTTGTTATATGTTTTAACTCTCAAATGCTTTGTTTTATAAGGTATACTTACAAGATGCTGGTGGCTGACGTTGACGAAAAGCACAAGGGAGACTATGACTTTCTGTGCTTACCTATAGACTTTAAGGTACTATATACTATAAGAGAGTGGACTCATGATGCTTTTCTATGACTTGAGAACTTACTGACGATCTAGATTTTTCGTGGATACAGAATAAATGCAACATGGGTCACGCTTTTATCAACATGGTGTCTCCATTACACATCGTTCCCTTCCAACAGGTTTTTACCTTTTTCTCTTCATTATAATCATGAGGTCGACCATGTATTGTTGGATATGGTAATTTTCCGATTCAGTGGCTTGAGATTGTTATAGTTAACAGATATACGTACTGTGTGTTTCTGCAGACCTTCAATGGTAAAATATGGGAGAAATTCAACAGTGGGAAAGCTGCTTCATTGGCATATGCGGAGATCCAAGGGAAGTCTGCTCTTGCTTCATACATGCAGACTCCAAGTCCTATGAAGGAAGAAAAGCAATTGTTTCCAGAAGTCTCCCACCATGATGACGGTCAAGACTCCAATGGTCACGTAAGTTATTGAATACAAAATCCTCTGTTTCTTGATAAATGGAGTCAAAATGCAGCCTCTTTAGATTTTATGCCCACCAATTTGAACTTGTATTTATGGATCATACAGGAGCAACTCTTTTCAAGCATATGGAACATAGCCGTGCCTGATTCAGATTGGTCTTACACAATGGATCTTATCGAGAATCAGAGAGAAAATGGTAACTCCAAGAACGTTGCAGAAGAGTCCTCTTAAAGCCCCCACTAGCTGGAAACTCTAACCCACCATCAATGGTAAAGTAAGTGTACAGATCTGGCGCAGTTATGGAAGAAACAAATGTACAGTACTAAAGCTTGTTTTTTCCCACGGAACAAAGTAACCGGGTTTTAGGGATTACTTCACGCCAAAAAAAAAACCCGATCTAAAGACATCCCTATTAGTACATTACACTTTATTCAGAACATGTCCTTGTCAGTAATGTATATATATAACATCCTCTTGTGTGTACATTATCCTTTCCATGTGAAAGACATGATCAGAATTTAGTTGTCCATTACAACAGATTCGTTATATGTCTCTGTCTCAATTCGTTACCATTACAAAACCGTTACACGACTCTCTCTCTCTCTTATCTCTATGTAGACACCTGTCCATATTGTGTCAATGGCGGATCAGACTCTTCTTCAACCTTTCCTAGCCAAACCCACTACCAAAAGCTCAACATCGGAATCAGATTCAAGTATTCTTCTACGGATTGTCACTGTAATTCTCGTTGGAGCGATCTCCTTGTGGGCAAACCATGAGGCTTCAAAAGGTTTCTCCATAAGTATCATCAACGATGCTAAAGATTCTCCTTCCGGTAAAAGATTCGCCCTTTTCTTCGAATCTGATGACACCGCAGTGCGGATTTTGCTTGATACGAGCTAATTTGTAGAGAGGTTTCTCTACGAGGGTGTTCCTCATCGTCTCCGGAAGCCTGTAAACCACGTGACTATCCGATTCTGTGGAAACAGCAGTGATGAAGTCGAGAAGTTTCTGGTAACTTCAGGTGCAAGTCATGGAGAGTATGTGATCAGATTAAGCTCATCTTTAATGGAAAGAAGTACGTTTACCAACGCTGTGGAAGCTGCATTGGAACGTTCTATGGTTAGGATATGGCTATGGGGAGACGAGTCGGGAGCTTCGCCGGAGCTTGTCGCCGGCATGGTGGAGTATTTGGCCGTGGAGGGACGAAAACGAAGTCATTTTGGTATGTTAGGTGGTGGGCATCGGAAGGATAAGGAGTCTAAGTCTGTGTCTGTGGTTAGCTTCTTGGATTACTGTGAACGACGTAGCGAAGGGTTCATCCGACGGCTGAACCATGGGATGAGACTTAGGTGGGATGATCGGACGGTGGATCTGGCTTCGAGTGGTGCGTGTGATTCACGTAACGATGTGTTGCGTGAGCTTAAGATGGACGATAGTGGGATTGATTATTGAGAGACGAACATGATTGGTTCTCGTATTGTCGTGATGCACACATGGTTCCACGTCATTATTTATGTGTATATAATTCAACTTGTTTAAAATTTTTTTGGAAAAATGATTTTTTCTTTCTTTCTCTCTCGAGTGAATATAAGTTTAAAAGTAATGAAGTTTATATATGTTTGGTCTTGTTGATTAATCATTATTGGAGCACAATAATGGTGAGTGGAAACTTTTGATTTTGTTAATATCAAATAGACCAAGTTCTTGTCCAACAAGAAAGTTGTAGGAGTAGGATTAGGGACATAGGGACCTATCTATATATATAGTAATATTTTTATGAGCTAGTAATTTGCAGTGTCAGTGTCAAAAGGTCACAGTCACACTAATCAAGGTTTAATTTTAATATTGCAAAGTAATCAAAGGTTTTGACCGCATCAAATACATTGGATTAGATTTCTTTATGTTAAGTTCAAATATCTTTCGGTTCAAAATTATAAAATTTCTCAAATTAGTCATCTTAAGGAAAATGAAGGCAGAATTACCTAGTCAAATGTTACTCTTTCCGAATGTATAACTAATGCATATTTGGGCTAATTGAGTTGGTTCATGCGGTTCAAGAAGTTTAAATAAAACAAAAAGTAATAAAAGTTTGAGACCATTGAGTTACAGAGTAGCAGGAATAGCTAGCTTTGAGAACATTCCTAAAGAGGTTGAGATTATAGTTCTTTTGCCACATTATATTTTCACTGAAATCAAAATTAGGTTGAAGATAATGAACCAATTTGTTATGTCTTGAATATATGTTAGAAAAATCTCACATCAACAAGTGTAAGAGATGTAATGTGGTCTATAAGATCAAATTTTCTTGATCTTGCAGATCTAAGAGACGACAAGCAGTTCCAAATGAATTATCAAGCTGCTTGCACAATCTCCACAGAACAAGTATGTTCTTTTAAAGATTGTTCTTCAATGAATATGCGATCAAGAACCATGTTAAGAATCAAAAACACAACTGGTAGCTAACTATGATGCTCAAAGTTACATTTTACAATTAGACCAAATATTTTGCAGCTCAATCTGCTAAAGTGTTGTGAATTGTGATGCTGATGATGATGATTTTCTAGAACGTCAAAGCAGTGTTTGATGCAGCAAAGAAAAAGTAATTTTACAACCTCCTACAAAGACTCAAGAGAAAGATTGGTTTATGCCATGTTCTTTGAATGGTTTACTCAAATCTCTAGCTTTGAGATATTTTAAATATTTTTTAGTTTACTTTTATTCTATGAACCACTCATGCAGATCAAAATTTGCAGATTAGTCGTATGTTTCACTATAGGAGTTTGATCTTGTAGTAGAGAGAGTTGTAGCAGAGTTTGATCTTTTAAGCTAAGTCTCATGCTCATCTATGTCTAAGCCAACATATATAAACCGGATTTAACCGACTAAATCTGTTAGGTAGAAGAAACCGAAATTTGGTTTTTGGCTTATACATAAGCGAAACCAAATTGAACTAAACCTCAATTCCTTTGAAAAGTTCACTCACTTCAACTCTCGATTTATGACGCAAGACCATGTTATCAAATAACAATCATATGCTTATGCTCTTTTGACTATACTGTATTTGGTATCTTTAAACCGGTTTTAACAGANATCTTAAGGAAAATGAAGGCAGAATTACCTAGTCAAATGTTACTCTTTCCGAATGTATAACTAATGCATATTTGGGCTAATTGAGTTGGTTCATGCGGTTCAAGAAGTTTAAATAAAACAAAAAGTAATAAAAGTTTGAGACCATTGAGTTACAGAGTAGCAGGAATAGCTAGCTTTGAGAACATTCCTAAAGAGGTTGAGATTATAGTTCTTTTGCCACATTATATTTTCACTGAAATCAAAATTAGGTTGAAGATAATGAACCAATTTGTTATGTCTTGAATATATGTTAGAAAAATCTCACATCAACAAGTGTAAGAGATGTAATGTGGTCTATAAGATCAAATTTTCTTGATCTTGCAGATCTAAGAGACGACAAGCAGTTCCAAATGAATTATCAAGCTGCTTGCACAATCTCCACAGAACAAGTATGTTCTTTTAAAGATTGTTCTTCAATGAATATGCGATCAAGAACCATGTTAAGAATCAAAAACACAACTGGTAGCTAACTATGATGCTCAAAGTTACATTTTACAATTAGACCAAATATTTTGCAGCTCAATCTGCTAAAGTGTTGTGAATTGTGATGCTGATGATGATGATTTTCTAGAACGTCAAAGCAGTGTTTGATGCAGCAAAGAAAAAGTAATTTTACAACCTCCTACAAAGACTCAAGAGAAAGATTGGTTTATGCCATGTTCTTTGAATGGTTTACTCAAATCTCTAGCTTTGAGATATTTTAAATATTTTTTAGTTTACTTTTATTCTATGAACCACTCATGCAGATCAAAATTTGCAGATTAGTCGTATGTTTCACTATAGGAGTTTGATCTTGTAGTAGAGAGAGTTGTAGCAGAGTTTGATCTTTTAAGCTAAGTCTCATGCTCATCTATGTCTAAGCCAACATATATAAACCGGATTTAACCGACTAAATCTGTTAGGTAGAAGAAACCGAAATTTGGTTTTTGGCTTATACATAAGCGAAACCAAATTGAACTAAACCTCAATTCCTTTGAAAAGTTCACTCACTTCAACTCTCGATTTATGACGCAAGACCATGTTATCAAATAACAATCATATGCTTATGCTCTTTTGACTATACTGTATTTGGTATCTTTAAACCGGTTTTAACAGATTAAAACTGAATCGGAGAAAAATAAACCGGTTATGGTTATTTGGCTATATAAACAGAGAAACAAAGATTGAATAAAAAATCGCAATTCATGTGAAAGATTGAAAAGTTTCTCTTTATTCTCAAGTTTCCTTTTTTTTAATCTCTCTCTGGTCTTCTCTTTCAAACTAAACTCCATGACTACTACTAACGTCGCCGTTTCTAACCGCGACAAACGTCACAAACCACCGCAAGAAACCAACCAACCGCCAATGTCGTCGCCGTCATCGTTTACGTCACTGCCACGCGACCTCGTTTTGAACATCTTAGTCCGCCTACCAAAACGGTTATACCCAATCCTCTGTTGCGTCTCCAAGAACTTGCGTAGTCTTGTTCGCTCGGATGAGATTCAAGAGACTCGATCTTCCCACGGAAAAGATTCTCTTTATATCTGCGCCAAGGACGCAACTATAGATGAAGAAAATATTTTTACCGATACGTATCACTGGTTCAATCTCCGCAGGGTTGAGAAAAGTAACACTGAGAATGTCCTCGTCTCCGTTGATTTCTCTTTCCTTCCGGAGACTTGTCGTCGCTCTGCTTCCGTCGTCGCCTATGGTCCTGAGATGTTCTTCATTCCCGGAGTTAATCATTACTCATCAAGCTTTAGGATCTTTGACACCCAATCTGGAAATGTTCGTCAAGGACCTAGTTTGTTAGCGTATCGAATGCACAATTGCGTAGCACTAGTCGGGGGTAAGATCTATGTGATCGGAGGATGCAGAGAAGACGATCTTATAGCGGAAAGCTTTGATCTAAAGAAGGAAGCTTGGGAACCAGCTCTGCGTCCCCATGAAGAAGAAAGTCGCATATGGACTTATGGGATAGGTGCTCCACTAGACAGAAAGGTTTGTGCTGTAAGCTTCGTCCAAGGCCTGACATGTTACGATACTAGAGATGGTTCTTGTGAGTCATCTGAGTTGCCTTTTGGAATGTGGTGGAGGTCAGGAGTTTGTGTTATTGACAATGTCCTCTTCGTTTACTTCACTCGTTTCGGTTTAATGTGGTATGACACTGAACTGAGGCTATGGAGAGTGGTTTATGATTTGGATCTTGACAAACCTCTAGGCTTTGTTGCAATGGATGAATACTATGGGAAGTTGGCGTTTCTATGGAGGAAACCAAGTCTTCTTTTTCCTGGAAGCATAGAGATTTGGTGTAGAATGATTGGCTTGGCTAGGAGTGAAGCAGGATTCAGTGGAGCTGCAGAACCCTCTCAACTTCTCAGGATTGTTCCTCCCACCTTTAGTTTTAACCACTGTCTGTCGGTTGGTTAAACTCGAGATCTCTTGTTGACAAAATATGTTTAGTACTCTCTTTGGTGTAGAAATAGAATGATTGTTTTGGTCTTTTGGATACAAGTGACGAGTGAAGTAAGGATTCATTTGACTGTATAGATGGCAGCATTGTCTTTCTCTTTACGTTGATGCTTGATTGTAAATGATGATATTTTCGTTACTCATTTGATTAAGTTTCAATACAGTTTGCATGTAGTCTCCAGGATTATGAATGTTCTGCTGCACTTAACAAGTTTTGTGTGATTGTATTTTTCACTCGTCAGTTACATAGGCGTTGCTGCTGTTTCTCTTGTCTCTGTCTACTAAACCGAATCTACAGAACAAGTTTACGTTTCATTAAAGATTCTTCTTCAATCTATGATGCGTTTCATTAACAGTCATATATGCTTTTTTATAATCTCATAGATTAATTGTTTCCTTAGGGTCAAGAACTAAGAAATTAGATAAGAGCAATAACATATTTATATTTATAAAGAGTGCAGGTAAAAAAGAATACGACAAGTAAACAAACCAACGAGTAAATGCTTTTTGAGTTACAAATATACACTAAGGCAAAATCTTTGTATCTCAAAGACTAAGTAAAAAAAAAAAGAAAAAAAGATTGGGTTAATACTGCCATGTATTTAGGCTGCTTACTCAAAAATCTAAATTTCTCACTGGCTTTGGTATCTTTAAACTATTTTTAGTGTGTTTCTTCTATGAAAGACTTTTTGGGATCAAATCTGCACATTTAGTATGATTAGTTACAGTATACAAGTTCTTACTGAAAACAGAGTTATTATAAGCAAAGTTGAATACCAAAAAAAACTATAAACCGGTTTTAACAGATTAAAACTGAATCGGAGAAAAATAAACCGGTTATTGTTTTTTTTTGGCTATATAAACGGAAACACAAATTGAAAGATTAACAAGATTCTCTTTTATGATCACTAGTCTTCTCAAGTTCTTTTTTTGTTTAATCATCTCTCTTTAGTCTTCTCTTTCAAACTAAAACTCCATGACTAACCTCGACGAAGAAGAACCACCGCCAAAAACCAACCAACCGCCGTCGTCTTCAATGTCGTCGCCGTCATCGTTTTCTTCACTGCCACGCGACCTCGTTTTGAACGTCTTAGCCTGCGTACCAAAACGGTTATACCCAATCCTCTGTTGCGTCTCCAAGAACTTGCGTAGTCTTGTTCGCTCGGCTGATATATACAAGACTCGATCGTCCCTCAGAAAAGATTCCGTTTATATCAGCTTTATATCTACTCAGACTTATCACTGGTTCAGTCTCCGCAGGATTGGGAAAGATACAACTGAAAATGTCTTCGCCTCCGTCGATTTCTCTTTCCTTCCTGAGCATTGTCGTTGCTCTTCTTCCGTCTTCGCCGTTGGTCCTGAGATTTTCTTTATTCCAGGAACTAGTAATCCCTCATCAAGCTTTAGGATCTTTAACACTCAATCCGGAAACGTTCGTGAAGGACCTAGTTTGCTAGTGAACCGAACGTACAATTGTGTAGGACTAGTCGGAGGTAAGATCTATATGATCGGAGGATGCAGAGGAGACAGTGTTTCAGCGGAAGTATTTGACTTAAAGACGCAAACTTGGGAAGAAGCGCTAATCCCTGAGAGACAAGAGCGTTTCACATGGATCACTCCGGCAAAGGTTTCAGTAGACAGGAAGGTTTGTGCTTTAAGCTTTCATCATGGCATGACTGCTTATGATCCTATAGATGGTTCTTGCGAGACGTTTGAGTTGCCTAATGACAATTGGGGGAAGACAGCAGTTTGTGTTATTGACAATGTCCTCTTTGTTTACTTCTTTCGTTTCGGTTTAATGTGGTTTGACTCTCAACTGATGCTATGGAGGGTAGTTAATGATTTGGATCTTGACACACCTCAAGGCGTTGCAATGGCTGAATACTATGGGAAGTTGGCGTTTCTGTGGGAGAGACCAAGTCTTCTTTTTCGTGGAAGCAAAGAGATTTGGTGTATAATGATTGGCTTGGCTAGGAGTGAAGAAGGATTCAATGGAGCTGCAGAACCGTCTCAACTTCTCCGGATTGTTCCTCACAGCTATAGTCTTTACCACTGTCTGTCTCTTGGTTAAACTCGACATCTATTGTGGACGATAAGTGTGTAGTACTTTCTTTGGTATACAATATGATTGTTTTGGATAGGACTATAGGAGTGAAGATGTAAAGGTATCGTTTGACTGTAGAACCATCTCAACTTCTCGGTATTGTTCCTCGCGGCTATAGATTGCTGCATTGTCTTTCTCTTTCGGTTCAAACACAGTAGATATAATGTTGATACTTGATGGTGAATGATGATGTTTTCGTTAGTCATTTACAGTTTGTGTCTACAGAATTATGAATGTGCTCTGCTGCTTATCAAGGTTTGTGTGCTCTGCTGCTATAGAACATAAATCTCACTCAGTTACATAGGCGTTGCTGTTTTTACTTGTCCCTCTTTCTACTAAACCGATTCAAATGAAAACCGAAATTGTGTTTCTACCAAACCGAATAATACTCTGTTTTTTTTGGTTTCTACATTTTATTAACCAAAAAAAATTGAAAGCAAAAGATTATAAATTGAAGACTCTTTTTTTCCAATGTATGATTAAGAACAATGTCAAAGATGAAGCTCTTTTATTACCTCCAAGATTGTTTCTTTTGAGGGTTCAAGAACTAAAGAAAGACGTAACACTTATTAGACCAACTTAATATTATCAACCGATTTTAACCGATTAAAACTGAATCATAGAAGAAATAAACCGGTTTGTGGTTTTTGGCTATATAACCAAATTGAATAAAAATCTCAATTCCTCTGAAAGATTCATTCTCTAAAGTCTTCCCCTTCAAACTATAAGCTCGTCTCACCTCGCCGCTTCTAACGCTGACGAACCACCGTAGATGATGATCAATACAGTTTCTTTTCATGATTATTTGAAGGAAAAATATTCAATATTGGAAATAATGGCAACATAAATGAAATTTTAATGCCAGTAAAGTATAGTTTTCCATTTTTTTTTTTAAAAACATAAGCATCAAATAGATTTTGGGGTGCAGAAATAAAGTGTAATAAAAATCAAACTAAGCTTACTCTTTTTTGGATTAGATTTCTTTTTGTTGAGTCCAAATATCTTTCGGTTCAATTATAAAATTTCTCAAATTACTCATATATTAAGGAAAACTTAAAGGCAGAATTACCTAGTCAAATGTTACTCTTTCCTAATGTATGACTTGACTAATGCATATTTGGGCTAATTGCGTTGGTTCATGCCGCTTTCAAGAAGTTTACATACATAAAAAGTTATAAAAGTTTATATAAAAAGAAAGTAATAGAATGCAACATAAATGAAATTTTACAGTCAGTAAAGTATAGTTTTCCTTTTATTTGAAATAAATTTAAAAACAAAATCATCAAATAGTTTTTTGGGGTGCAGAAATAAAGTGTAAAAGGCATCAAATATTGTCAGCGGAAAATAAATTAAAAACGT
>NC_025689.1:2560835-2562822 GCF_000633955.1 Camelina sativa | reverse complement strand
AAAAAAAAAAAAAAAAAAAAAAAAAAAACACTTTAAACCCTTTTTTTTTTTGGTGTATCCGATTCCGTAGCAAACACATCCGAACTCTTGCACGGCGCTCAGTAATGTCTGAAGAGAACGCAGCCAACAACAAGAGCATCATGGAGACCAAGATTTGTAAAGACGCCATCGTTTCTGAATTACAGAAGAAGAAAGTTCATCTCTTTTACTGCTTAGAGTGCGAAGAGCTTGCTCGCAATATCGCCTCTGAATCTGACCATATCACTCTTCAATCCATCAACTGGAGGTCATCTTTCTTCCCCCCCCTCCCTCATTTTCTCCGTTCTCTTCTTTGATATGTTTTGATGGGTTTATGTGACTTTGGATGGGTTTATGTGACTTTGGATGTATCTTTATTCTGAAATTTGGATTTAACTCTGCTCAAAATATTCCCTTTTTGTTGTTCTGCTCCAGATTCTGCGTTTTGCTTGTGTGGCTGTTTGATTTTTGTGGCTTATATGTATTGGATTGGATTGTGTTTGGTCATTTGTTATATATATATATGCTTTTCAGGAGTTTTGCTGATGGATTCCCCAATTTGTTTATCAACAACGCACATGATATCAGAGGACAGCACGTTGCCTTCCTTGCTTCATTCAGTTCTCCTGCTGTTATCTTTGAGCAGATCTCTGTCATTTACTTGCTCCCTCGCTTGTTTGTCGCTTCCTTCACTTTGGTGTTGCCTTTCTTCCCCACTGGCTCTTTTGAGAGAATGGAAGAGGAAGGAGATGTAGCAACTGCTTTTACCATGGCAAGGATTGTCTCTAACATCCCCATTTCACGTGGAGGTCCGACTAGTGTTGTCATCTATGACATCCACGCTCTGCAGGTTTTGTTTGGTTTATTTACTTCTGATATATCTCCAAGTTTAGTGGAATTCAAGTTCATCATTCTCTATTTATATGTTGCAGGAAAGGTTTTACTTTGCTGACCAGGTTCTTCCTTTGTTTGAGACTGGAATCCCGTTGTTGACTAAACGCCTTCAGCAGCTTCCCGAAACTGAGAAAGTTAGTTCATGAAATCTTTGTTAGTTTTATCCAGTTTATAAGAGGCAAAAACTGTTACTGATTGTGTCCCTGTGACTCTTTTTTGTGTTTATATTCTCCTTCAGCTAAAGTTGATTCCTTTGGTTTGCAGGTCATAGTTGCATTTCCAGATGATGGAGCCTGGAAGCGTTTCCACAAGCTGTTGGATCAGTACCCAACGGTGTGTAGCTATCTAAACTGATGTTTCATTAATCTTCATTTGAACATCTTTGTGACATTCACGATATCTAATGGATCTCAATGTTGAATCATAATAGGTTGTGTGCACAAAGGTTCGTGAAGGCGATAAGAGAATAGTCAGGCTGAAGGAAGGTAACCCCTCTGGTTGTCACGTTGTTATCGTTGATGATCTTGTGCAGTCTGGGGGTACACTTATCGAATGCCAGGTATTGGATCCCTCATGAACAATCTCCCTGCATTTTGCATCTACCTATAGCAATCTTCAATGACTTCTTAATCTCAAGTGTTGAGTTAAAACTTAAAACTAAGGAGGTTTATGTCAAACTAAATTAAGTCTTTCATGCTAAATTGTGTTAAAATTCCAAGTTCAGACTAGTTTTTATCGAAAATCCTTGTTGTTTCTTAATTCTGCAGATGATGTTGTATGCTTGTATGAGATATGTTGAGAGAATGACTATGTCACTCGTGTTAACTGTTTCACTTTTTTTTGTCACACAGAAAGTATTGGCAGCTCATGGAGCCGCGAAGGTGAGTGCGTATGTAACTCACGGTGTCTTCCCAAAGAGCTCGTGGGAGCGTTTCACCCACAAGAACAATGGTAAGTATATCTGTGTAAGAGTAACTGACTTTGTTCATTGTTCTTTACATTTTTGTTGTATCTTTAAAACTGAAGTCTTCATTATTGTTTCTTCGAATTAGGATTGGAAGAAGCGTTTGCTTAC
>NC_025689.1:2548029-2560315 GCF_000633955.1 Camelina sativa | reverse complement strand
AACGGTGTGTAGCTATCTAAACTGATGTTTCATTAATCTTCATTTGAACATCTTTGTGACATTCACGATATCTAATGGATCTCAATGTTGAATCATAATAGGTTGTGTGCACAAAGGTTCGTGAAGGCGATAAGAGAATAGTCAGGCTGAAGGAAGGTAACCCCTCTGGTTGTCACGTTGTTATCGTTGATGATCTTGTGCAGTCTGGGGGTACACTTATCGAATGCCAGGTATTGGATCCCTCATGAACAATCTCCCTGCATTTTGCATCTACCTATAGCAATCTTCAATGACTTCTTAATCTCAAGTGTTGAGTTAAAACTTAAAACTAAGGAGGTTTATGTCAAACTAAATTAAGTCTTTCATGCTAAATTGTGTTAAAATTCCAAGTTCAGACTAGTTTTTATCGAAAATCCTTGTTGTTTCTTAATTCTGCAGATGATGTTGTATGCTTGTATGAGATATGTTGAGAGAATGACTATGTCACTCGTGTTAACTGTTTCACTTTTTTTTGTCACACAGAAAGTATTGGCAGCTCATGGAGCCGCGAAGGTGAGTGCGTATGTAACTCACGGTGTCTTCCCAAAGAGCTCGTGGGAGCGTTTCACCCACAAGAACAATGGTAAGTATATCTGTGTAAGAGTAACTGACTTTGTTCATTGTTCTTTACATTTTTGTTGTATCTTTAAAACTGAAGTCTTCATTATTGTTTCTTCGAATTAGGATTGGAAGAAGCGTTTGCTTACTTCTGGATCACAGATTCATGTCCACAGACGGTTAAGGCCATAAGAAACAAAGCTCCTTTCGAAGTCTTGAGCCTCGCAGGATCCATTGCTGATGCTCTGCAGATATGAAGCAACAGAGATAAAGCGTGGTTCTTTTGCTCGTTTTGGTGGTTTTGCCTTGAATTTGTACTCTTTAAGAGATGTGCTCCTATCCTAGATGATCAATTTATGAAATAATCATATCACTTTTGCTGAAATAACTAGAGACATTGTGTACTCTCTTCTTGTTGATTGAATCGTTTAAAAGTTCAGAAAATACAAAAACCCAAACACGTGTGGTTCTGTTGTTCAATATTCCCACACGTGTGTAAATCTCCCGCAAAAGGATAAGTTTTTGTTTTTTCCCATAAATGTCTCACCTTTAAACATGTCTCCGACGATGTTATGCAACTCCGGTGTGACAGTACCGGCGATTCCGTCACCGTCTTCTTATCTCCGATTGATAGACACACAATGCAGTACGATGAGAGAACTAAAGCAAGTTCACGCCAATCTCATCAAAACCGGTTTAATCTCAGATACTGTTGCCGCGAGCCGTGTCCTCGCCTTCTGCTGCGCGTCTCCGTCAGATATGAATTACGCTTATTTGGTATTCACAAGGATCAATCACAAGAACCCATTTGTGTGGAACACTATAATCCGTGGTTTCTCACGGAGCTCGTTTCCAGAGATGGCGATTTGGGTATTCATCGATATGTTGTGTTCTTCTCCGTATGTGAAGCCGCAGAGATTGACTTATCCTTCGGTGTTCAAAGCTTATGGTTTAATTGGGAAAGCTCGTGATGGGAGGCAGTTGCACGGGAGGGTTATTAAAGAGGGACTCGAAGACGACTCATTTATACGGAACACGATGTTGCAAATGTACGTGACTTGTGGGTATGTTGTTGAAGCTTGGAGAGTCTTTGAGGGGATGACTGGTTTTGATGTTGTTTCTTGGAATTCGATGATGATGGGCTTTGCTAAATGTGGATTGATTGATCATGCACAGAAACTGTTTGATGAAATGCCGCAGAGGAATGAAGTTTCTTGGAACTCTATGATTAGTGGGTTTGTGAGGAATGGTAAATTTAAGGATGCGTTGGAGATGTTTCTAGAGATGCAGGAGAGAGATGTGAAACCTGATGGGTTTACGATGGTGAGTCTGTTGAATGCTTGTGCATACCTTGGAGCAAACGAGCAAGGGAGGTGGATACATGAGTATATAGTTAGGAATAGATTTGAATTGAATGGTATAGTTATAACAGCACTCATTGATATGTACTGCAAGTGCGGGTGTATTGAGGAAGGTCTAAAGGTGTTTGAGTGTGCTCGTAAGAAGAAGCAATTATCGTGTTGGAATTCGATGATTCTTGGTCTAGCTAATAATGGATGCGAGGACAGGGCTATGGATTTGTTCTTGGAGTTAGAGCGTTTTGGCTTGGAACCAGATTCAGTCAGTTTCATTGGTGTTTTAACAGCTTGTGCTTACTCTGGGGAAGTGCATAAAGCTGGGGAATTTTTCAGATTAATGAGAGAAAAGTATATGATTGAGCCATCAATAAAACACTACACTTGCATGGTTAATGTGCTGGGTGGAGCGGGGTACCTTGATGAAGCAGAATCATTGATAAAGAAGATGCCGGTGGAAGAAGATGCTATTATATGGAGTTCTTTGCTTGCAGCTTGCAGGAAAAACGGTAATGTTGAGATGGCTAAACGCGCAGCAAAATCTTTGAAGAAGCTGGATCCAGGTGAAACTTGTGGCTATGTGCTCATGTCGAACGCTTATGCTTCTTATGGCTTGTTCGAAGAGGCAGTTGAGCAGAGGCTTTTGATGAAGGAAAGACAAATGGAGAAGGAAGTTGGCTGCAGTTCGATTGAAGTGGATTTTGAAGTTCATGAGTTTGTATCTTGTGGGAAAAGACATCCTAAATCTACAGAGATTTACAGCTTACTCGGTATTTTAAACTGGGATGTCTCTGCGATAAAATCAGGTTTGCTACTGCTCAGTTCGCTGAATTGTTTGATGCTACAACTAGGATCGGTTACACTTATCTAACAGAGAAATAAGCAATTTCATTGTTCTGGTCTTCTGGGGATGTAGCCAAAGATTAGGTAATATACCGATTTCTTATATTGTTAATTATACATAGTTCATATACAAAATATACGCTCTCTTAAAACCACACCTGATAATCTTACAGGTCATGCTATCTGAGCAGCAATATAAGCCACGTATGTGAATACACGAACCCATAAGAAGCTTCCTAGGTAAGCAATTAGCACCATTTTCACTAGCCCATTTTAGGTTCAAATCACTCTTGTAAAGTAGGCATATGGATTGTCCACGCACCAGAGTGAGTATGTTGGTATGATGCTTGTGTTCTGCTGTGCAGCAACTCTACTAGTCGCATCTGCTGTTTTTGCTACTGAATTAAGCGCTAAGAGGGTTATTAACATCTTGTCTTCATTTGCTGCGAAATTCTTGCTTTTTGGTGTAATAAGTTAATGGAGAAACTGGTAATGAAAATATTTTGATGATGTTGCTGGTCGTTGTCAATCTTGTACATTTGCATGTGTTTATATTATTGGTTGTAGACGTAGTAAGGCCTATGCATGTGTTGCACTAACAATGGAAATTTATGGCAAGAATGGTTCTGTGTCTTTATTTCTTATTAAAGCCATGTCATGTTTTGCAGTTCACACTGACCATGTATAGTGTCTATGTTGTGTGTGATCAATACAGGGAAATGTCCAAAAGTGAATCATTCAATAGAAAACCTGGTAGAGAATGTTGATTTGGATATGCACAAGTTATTGTTCCAAATCCAGAACAATCCAGAACTTGGTAGAGAATGTTGATTTGGATATGCACAATCTTGAGTTTATCATTCGGGTTTTCAATGCGATTATGGTTTATGTACTAAGTTTTCCGTGAGGTGGAAGGAGAAAAAATTCACATATTTTCCTCTTTACTGGCTAGATATAAGTACATGGAAGACAAGCTTCAGGTTCACCAAATATGTTATTCTACCTACAGAAGTATATATATTGGAAATAGGAAAATAGGCTATGATGTTCAAGGAAATAGACGTGCTAATGTTTTTTGCATTACTCATGAAACATGAGAAACCGCATTTATTTCGTAACTCCCAAGATATTTGAAACCCCAAGAGTTTGAATCTTGTTAGCAAAAGCCTCACAAATTCTCTAGAGATTTAGAGATTAGATAACATGTTGAAACTGGGATGAGCGTGGAGTAAAATAAGAAGTTGGTTGCAAGCTTAGTTTCCTAAATAATTGCTGGAACGGTACAACTGCAATTGCTATGTCTAGTTATTACTGGATTTGGGTCAAGGATAAAAATATTGTAATGTTTGCGCATTAAATTAGAGGATTCTGCTTAAGATTCTTAAACAATTACTTGTGTTTTTTTTTTCAGTTTCTTCTTTTTAATGTTGCAGGTACAAACTACAGAGGAAGATAAAGCTTCAGTTTTAACCAAACTTATGGTTCTCTCCACCTACAGAAACATCGATCTTTGATTCCAAGGTAAAGTAGATAATAAGACTAAGGCACTTTGATATTATGATGAAACGTGGAGATTAGAGAGCTGTATCAAGGTTTCGACATAGCACGCTGTGCAGGCCCCCAAGAGTAAATATCAGAACCGGAGTTTCCATTAGTGAGCAGATTTTGAGGCAGTCCATGAATGTCATCTAAAGGACGGGATCTTCCATTCTGGTAGTACTGCTGGTTTTGCATAGAAGCAGCTTCATCATCGTCCATAGGAAGACGATCAAAAACAGCATTCATGAAAGATGCAGCCATGATAACAACAGGACCAGACGCGATTAGCCCACCAACCACTCCTCCACCAACAACCTGTCCTTGAGGTCCGGCTAAGTAAATGGTCAGACCTGTTATTCCAAGTGGTGCTGGTGGAGGCAAGATTGATCCAAGCAATGAGAGGATTTCGTAACGTCCGTGTAATGTCACAATTGCTCCTGATGAAGCTGGTTGCCTTAATGTCACATTGGTGACACAACCATTGGCACTGAGTATGGTGAGACCTCTCTGTTTCCTTCTTGCGAAATCCGATAAAGTCTCACAGATGTCACAACCTGAGCTGATCTCGACGGCATTAGCTCTGAGGGAATTTGGACTGTCGTGAGTCACAATGATAGGTGGTTTGGGTTTGTTCTTGGAGCCAGCGGGTCTGCCACGTGGCCTCTTAGCCATCTCTCCTTCGATGGATGAAACCGGTTGCACCGCTTTGGGCAATGCTTTCAGGTTGCTGTTATTGGTATTGCCTCTCTCCGTTGCTTCATGGTTCCTCATTGGAACTGACTTGGATCCTACAGAGGTTGGAGTCAGAGCTGTGCCTCCAGCCATTGTTATGATTGTTATATTTTCAGCTGAAAGATTCAGAGATCTTTGTGAGGAGTTTGTGGGTATAAGTAAGGAGATTTTGGTGAATTATAATATGGTAGAGACACCAAAAGAATGATTGTGGAGAGTAGGAGATGGTTAAGTTGTCACCAAAATTGTGATTAATAGTTAACAAATTATTTTGCAAAAAAAAGAAGGGTTTCTGGCAGCCTACTTCTCAACAGATGATTATGTATTTGATTCATGATAATTGTCTTCTTTAACAGAGAGATTCATAATAATGTTTAATTCCTTTTTGGTACCATTTCTACATAAAAACTACTGAATACTGATTGATAGTTGGAGAACAACAAAACAAAAATGAGAGTCATCATCATCACTCACTTGCAAGTGGGTTTCCAAATTTAAAATCCTAGGATCAGTTTCGAAAGCTTAATTCTCTGCTTAAGATTACACCACAATACATAAGTACATTAACTCAATTTTGTTGTAAACACAAATTTGGTCTTTTATAATGGTTTCTGATCGGATATGGTCCCAGACTGAAACAAAACACAAGCAAGGGAACCAGACCACAATGATATAGAAAGTTCAATAAAAAACCCAAAGACAGCTCTCTATTCAAAAGTCTGATCCAAACCAGTTATTAAAAAGCACACACCAATATAAGTCTTTCATATAATTTATATATAGTTTTCAAGATCCAAGATTCAATACTTAACAACCATTATGTCTCTTCAGCTCTCTTTTCCTTACTCCTGTAAGAATTATGAAATTATATTTGTTAGTAGAAACGATCATAGATAGTGTTCAAGCTTCTATATAAGCAAAAGAGAAGAAGAGCATATAATAACCTCATCGTCGTCATCATCATCTTCTTCCTTCTTCAGACGGGTAGAGCCACCTTCCTTGATAATAGGAAGCTTCATCGCTCCAAATGGTGTATCAACATCGACATTACCTTTGATAGTGTACCCAGTTCCTTTCCCACGGATCATGTCCCAAAGAGCAGAACCAAAGTCCTTTGGTCGGAATGTCATTGGCACATTAATCAACCCGCTTCCGTTTTTGTCAAGCTTGATCGAGTCAGATATCTCAGCTTTCCCAATGCTTACATCACACAACCAAACTTCACAGTCCAAGTCATTGAGCCCCAAGTCAAAATCATTCATGTTCTGAAGCCTCACGTGGAGGATCGCCACAGTTTCTTCCAAAGAGAACTTCTGGAACTTAATCTTCTCGATATCAACATCAGGTTTCTTAGGAATCGGAATCTCTCCAGTTTTCTCCAGAGGCAATGTCAGCCTTCCCAAAACAGGCACGTCAACAATCAAATCAACCTTGATCCTGTAAGGTATGATCATCCCAGGGTTGATATCATTGTAAGTGTTCTTGATGTCAGCATAGATCAAAGTCAATGGTATCTTGACAGTTTCTTCACCATGAGCCTTGAGTGTTCCAGCATCAGGAATCAATCCTGAAACAAGTTTCCTCCCATCACTCTCGACAAGGTAGTTGACATCAATCAAAGGGATAGGAACTGGATTGGGGTTTTTAACAAGGACATCAACAACAATATCAGCTCTCTCGAGATTGATCTTAGGGATATGAATAGCAGAGACATCAGCAGTAGGCTTCCCAAACCCAATGGTTTCCTCGATTTTCTCACCAATGTCATGAATGAAACCTTTCACCTTATCAAAGAATCCACCTTTCCCTTCTTCGTTTTCCTCGTCCTTATCTTTCTGACTTCTATCTACGATTTTCACGTCACCCTCATCAGGACCTCTAGTTAGGATCTCCGGTTTATCCTCAGAAGTAGACATACCTACCTAAGCAGAAACAAACAGGTCATCATTTTCAAAAGTCAATCAAGCAACACAGGGAAAGCATACAAATGGCTGTATTGTAAAAAGTCATACAAACAGTAACCAGTAAGTTGTAAAATGATGATGATGATGATAGAATACAATGCTGATCTTTGATCTCACAAAACACTGTAAGAGAACTCGCATCACAATAAAGATCTGATCTTTGTATAAGCTTAAACCAAACAACATACAATGGCATTTCTGTACTAAGTGAATCATGAGAGAAGAAACGATACGAATGTTGGATCTAAACAAAGATAGGACTAGATCAACCTAAGTGTCAAACAGATCGGAGAAAATAAGGTCAGGATCAGAAAAAAGCTCGATCTAAATATCACCAACGTTCGTTATCTCTGATGAAATCAATCATAAAAGGATCAACACAAGAACAACAACAACAACAACAATCAGAAGAAAAGTTGAGTTTTTTTTTTGTACCTGGAGAGTTGGATTGGATGAAATTGAGTTGCAGAGACAGAGAAGAGAGCAGAGTAGTGGTGCTCAACCAAAAATTGAATGATTGAAGAAGAAGACGAAGATGATTGTGAAAATTAATTGATTCGTTGAAAGAGTATTGGGCTTTTTTGGGTCCTTAAGGTCCAGTAAGGCCCAATTGTTGTTGATGTACACGTGTGTTTTTTTGTTGTTGACCTATCTATGCCTTTCTAGTAATCTTTAGTCCTCTTGACTCGAGCGTGCGCCACATTGCCTAATGCCTATCTCTCTCTCTCTTTCTTCGAATCGGTGCCGAAACTTAGAGAGCCATAATTTCTTAGGAATATATTGTTGCGTTTGATTCCTTAAAGCTTTAAGGTTGCGTTTGATTCCTTAAAGCTTTAAGGTTGCGTTTGAATTTCGTTTAATTTGCAACCTTACAGTTTCGAGATTTCTGCAGTTAGTTTTTGATTCAGGAAACGAGAGAGAGAGAGAGACTGGATATATGAATCAAATTAAAAAAAAAAAAAAAAAAAAAAAAAAAAAAAAAAAAAAAAAAAAAAAAAAAAAAAAAAAAAAAAAAAAAAAAAAAAAAAAAAAAAAAAAAAAAAAAAAAAAAAAAAAAAAAAAAAAAAAAAAAAAAAAAAAAAAAAAAAAAAAAAAAAAAAAAAAAAAAAAAAAAAAAAAAAAAAAAAAAAAAAAAAAAAAAAAAAAAAAAAAAAAAAAAAAAAAAAAAAAAAAAAAAAAAAAAAAAAAAAAAAAAAAAAAAAAAAAAAAAAAAAAAAAAAAAAAAAAAAAAAAAAAAAAAAAAATCTGTGATTGAGAGTGAAATTGAATTTTGAATTATGAATGCGAATCACAACAACAACAACGGGAACAATTCAGGTTATCATAACCTCTGGACCAATGGCCTTATCTGTGCTTTCGAGTTTTGTCAAGGTCATCATCGTAAAATCAACAGCACAAATGCTGTTCTTGGACATCCCTCTCTCACAATGTATGATTGATGATGATTTTTTACTATAGTCTCTTTTTTTCTGCTTGTAGAGTTTTTTTTTTAACCTATATACAGTTTTGTTATGATAGGAATAAACAGAATTGTGAATCAGACCATTTTGGTTCTGGTGAAGAAGGGTCTTCGAGGAGTTACTGGCGAGGAATTGGATGGGATAGGATCTCTGAGCTTGTTAAGACTGTGCAAGTTGATAATGATTGGAAATTTCAAAACTTTGATGAGGATAAAGCCACAGTTGCTGAGCTTGCTGCTCCTTACTGGGAAAGACCACTTGATGGTCCAACTTGGTGGTGCCATGTTGATCCTACCCATCCAGGTATTGCCTCCTGGTTGCGTAATGCGCATTGGTTACATCCTGCTGTAAGTCTTGCTCTGCGTGACGAAACCAAGCTTATTAGTGACCGAATGAAACATATTTTATATGAGGTAAAAAGTTTCTTTCTAAGTATGTTTGCTTCTTTGTAATGTGAGGATTGTGCTTTGGTTTTACTACAGAGCTGTAATAGATCAAACTTGTTGTTGTTGTTGTTATATGTTGGTGGTGGATAGGTTCCTGTTAGAGTTGCTGGTGGGATTCTGTTTGAGCTTTTGGGACAATCTGCTGGTGATCCTTTTATTGAAGAAGATGACATACCTATTGTTTTAAGGTCATGGCAAGCACAGAATTTTCTGGTTACTGCTTTGCACGTTAAAGGTTCTGCCTTGAACATTAGTGTGTTAGGTATTACAGAAATCCAGGTTTGTTCTTCTCATCTGAATCATTGTTTTCCTTCATTCGTTTGTCAATTAGTCAAAACAGGTTTTTCTATGCCTTTCTTTGTCTTAACAGGAAATGCTTATTGCTGGTGGAGCCTGCATTCCGAGAACCATTCATGAACTAATAGCACATCTTGCATGTCGCCTTGCACGCTGGGATGATAGGTATTTGTCTTCCCGTGATCTAGATCAAGTTCTAAAAGATTGTATGTTGGGGAAGTTAAGTAGTGTTCATTATGCAAGCTTTTAGCAATGGAGGATACACATTTCACCTGGTCTGTACGGTATAAGCAATGAACGTGCCAAGCCTTTGTATTGCTTTGATAGAACTAATGTGTCTTATATTATTCTTAGAGTTTGCAAGATGGGATTCAACTGTCCCGTTCTAGATTACAGTTGTAGATTAGTTCTATGTTTAGTTAAGATATAAGAACCTTTTGATTCTTTTTCATTCTCTGGATTTAAACCAATCGGTATCCTTAATGTAGGCTATTCCGGAAGTATATATTTGGTGCAGCTGATGAAGTTGAGTTGATGTTCATGAACAAGTAACTTCAACTGAGCCTTCTCTTACTTTGGTATTTTCTTTCTTAGGCGCTCCTTGAGATGTCTACTGAAACAGAATAAATTGTTTTTGTTGATATCAGGAGACTGCACGAGGATCTAAATCTATTCACTACAATCTTGAATCAAGAGATCAGAAAGCTCTCGACCCAGGTAAGGCTTTCTTGTTTGACTACAAGATGAGATCAGCTAGCTAATCTGGAATTGTGTTATATATTTCTTCATACAAGTGACTTTATAATCACGACAATATTTTCTTGTTCATCATTTATCAGGTTATACGGGTGAAATGGTCTCTCCATGCTAGAGAAGAGATTGTGTTCGAGCTTCTTCAGCAACTAAAAGGAAACAGAACAAAAGACTTGCTAGAAGGAATAAAGAAGAGCACCCGCGGTATGATCAATGAACAAGAAGCCGTTCGTGGTCGGTTATTCACTATCCAGGACGTCATGCAAAACACGGTTCGATCATGGTTGCAGGTGAGATTATCATTTTTGGAGATGATGATGACGTAAGTAGAAGAAACTCTCCAAGTCATCTTAAATTTGTTTGATTTGGCTTGATTAGGACCGGAGCCTCACGGTTACACACAACCTAGGAATCTTTGGAGGAGTGGGTCTTTTGCTTTCAATAGTGACCGGTCTATTTGGAATCAACGTAGATGGGATACCAGGAGCTCAAGATTCTCCACATGCCTTTTTTACTTTCGCAGCTGTTCTCGTCTCCTCAGGCCTTGCGCTGGCGTTCGCTGCTTTACTCTACCTTGGACTTAAGGAGCCAGTGGCAGAAAAGAATGTGGAGACTAGGAAACAAGAGCTTGACGAAATGGTAAAGAAGTTTCAAAGAGAAGCCGAGTCTCATGCTCAGGTCTGCAAAAAAATTCCTCAGAACATAGAACGTACAACAAGTAGTTGTAGAATAATAGTCCATGATCCTAATGGTTATGCTCTCTTGGATTGAAATCAGTCCGGTTTATGATTTGTAAATTTTAACTCATGGCAAACTCTTTTCTTAAGAGAAACTTCTTTTAACATGGAAAAATCCCAAAACAATAGTATCTAATAGGAGTTGTGGGTAAGCGAGAAACAGAGCATTTCAAAAAATACTAAACTCAAGACCTAGAGGAGACAAAATAATAGCGGAAAACTAGAAAAGACACATGTGCAGCGAGCAGTATAAGTGGGAACTTTGGTCCGATTGATATCCGCGATGTTGTTGTTTTGGGAGGCAGAAGTGGGAGCCAATTCTCAATGAAAGGAGATATGACCAAAGTGTGTTTAGAGATGCAGCGAATGAGGTTAGTGCTTGGATAGAATTTCAACAATCTCTTTTCATTGTCATGGAAGAACAGATTCCCTTGCTTGGAAACCGCCACCGGCCTGAAATGCACATCCGCAGTAAAAGTGTAAAGATTTAAACACGAGTATAAATGTATGGAGTAAGTCAAGGCCCATCCATCTTCTTTTTGAGCATCCATGGTCAATATCTCTAGTCTCCAGGGCGAAGTGGCAGTTGTGGCTACAGCTAGACGGCCATCAAGGTTCACTAGCTGCTCCGCGAATGTGAATGGAGTGGAATACCGTGGTGAAGGAACATCACGAAACTCTAGTGTGTGAAGATCCAAAGCTAGTAGTTTCAAAAGATCTTCACCTAACCAATAGATTGAGCCATTCACACAAGCCGACTTCCTTCTGGGATCAACCACATAAGGAGGGGCACGTACTGATCTCCGCCATTCACCAATATTGATATCAAGAACTTCACAGTAATGGTGAGGATCAAAGAACATCCTCACAACTTTAAAGCTCCCATTTACTTTGTCCCTACCAAATCCCATCGCCCAAAACGCAGGGAAAAAAATGCAACACTTGCCTACGATTTTCAATTTCTTCTAAACCAATCAAAAGTCAAATAAATTGTATATAGAGAGAGAGAGAGAGAGAGAGGGAGTTCCTGGTTACTTACCACAAAGGTCCATCATTTGATTTCGTAGGTCTGAATAGCGGCGGGTCACTGGATCTGGACCGGAAGGGAATCTAATAATATCTCCGGTGGAAGGGTTTAGAACATTGACCCAACCCGGTACGGGGATGCAAACCAAACCGTCACATGTCAGCGAAGGTCGTGTGACGTCGTCGCAGTGTAGGTAGACAACATCGACCTCTTCGTCACCTTGGAATCGCGACTCGATCCTCCGTTCTACTTCTCCTCCAGCAGCAAGGATTTGGAGGCGGCTCTGTTGAAGAAGACTCATACGCGAACGTCTCTCTGCGAAACTCTTCGATTCTATGATTGATCTCCATTCTTTTGAGACGGAGGTTCTGAATTTGCGGATGGATTTCAACGGCAATCGAAGGATGATTTCTTCCTGTAGATCGAGAGCTATGTAGAAGATCATCGGATTAGGGTTTTGTTGTTCCTCTTCCGACATCGGACCGAATTGAGGGTTTAACGTTATCCACTTTCCCCTTCTGTTTCTTTTTTTTTTT
>NC_025689.1:2546271-2547969 GCF_000633955.1 Camelina sativa | reverse complement strand
TTTTTTTTTTTGTATTAAAAATTGTTAGCGTGGATAAAATTAATATCCGGTTTAAAATTTTAATGAAATGATTACTTTGGTAAAGTGGCTTATAATTAGTATTCTATCTGTGCCTAATAAATTGATGTTTTGATATTATCACACGTATTAGAAAAAGTTTAACTTTTATTTATAATTATTTTTTGGTAGATGGAGAAATTATACACCATTAGATAAATAACATGTGTGAAAAAAAGTATAAAGTAATATAATAGCTTTTTAATCTATAAAATTAATTTTTGAGGAACAAAAATTAATTCTAGAACATCAATCTATTATGGATAGAGAGTATTTGTCTAATTATCCAAATACCACAGTGTAATTTTGTTTCACTACCAAATATATTCATCTTGAAAGTATTTCTGTATGTTTATTTTATTAAAAAAAAAATAGTTTTTGTATCTGATTCACTTCCCATGAATGAAAGATATAGATCTAATATATCTAATAATTAATACATAAGTATACTATATGATTAAAATAAAAACTAAATGATTAAAATATGCAACAAAAAGGTCAAATAAATGGTAAATGCAGGTATCGAACACGCCACTGTTGGCACAAAGCCACAAATATCAATTGCCAATTATGTTATTTAACGATTAGCTTTACTTTTTAATAAATACAGTTTATAAACATTACACCGAAAGGTTTTTTCAATTTCTCCAAAAATGTTTTTTCTTCCGTATGCATATTATACTTGAATGTTTTCTTAAATCAAACATTTGATTACTCACAGTTTTCGAGTTTATGCACATAAACTAACGTTCTAATGATGAAAAAGGAAAGATAAAATAAGATTAACTAACTAATTAATTACTCAAATCTACATTTTTGATCATTAGTTAGTAATTCTTATTCAATAATACAAAGATAACATATTTTTGGTCCAAAAATATTTAAATGAAATATGATTATATTAATTCTTTAAAATAAATTGTTGTGAATTGTAAATATATAAAGTTAGCGTTTGGTTTCACTTTATTGGTATAATTGAATCATTTTTCCATATGATTTTAATATATGACTTCATCAATCATCTCGGAAACGTATTTTTAGTTTTGAATTAATCATTTCAAATAATATGTTAGTTTGTTTTTGCGTTTGTGGGACAATTGAAAGATTATTGAGTGAACTAACAAAGCTATCAAACAATAATTGAAGGAAATATTATAAAAAATTTGTACGAGGGATGATTATACTTATTTAAAATAATATTTATGTAAAATAAACAATTAAATAATTAAGAAAATATATATATCATCATCATCACTTCATTCATGTATTCAACGTCACCCTTTTTTAAGAACTAAAAAGAGATTACCTTATTTACTGTTAAATTTAGGTTTATTTTGAATTTTCAATTAAAAATCAATTGGTAATTAGTACATCTGAGACAATTGCTACTATTTTTGGTCGTGGTGTTGTTGTGAGAATATTTTTTTGATCACAAAGTCTAACGGTTTCTAACACTCCTCCTAATTCTTTGTTATCCATTAGTTTCAAATGCACCAGTAGATAAGCTTTCGAAAGATATATGTGGTCGTGCAATAAATATATTTTTTATTTGGTGAGTTTATCTTATTAATTAATGTATTTGATTAGTAGATTTAGTACTATATGCAAAGTAAAGAGAATTAGTGAATTACTGTTATAGTA
>NC_025689.1:2537245-2546211 GCF_000633955.1 Camelina sativa | reverse complement strand
AGTACTATATGCAAAGTAAAGAGAATTAGTGAATTACTGTTATAGTAGCTTTTAACTGGCCACGTGATGAGAACGTGTCAAAGAATCTAATTCAACTTACAATGAATTTAATGATATGAGAAAGTGAGAGTCGCAACAAAAAAAGAAAAGAACAATACGACAAGTACGACGCAACATTTGACAGATTTGCAAGAAAAAAGCTAGTGGTTTTTATGGACGTTAGACTTTGATTATTAATTCAAATTCGTATAGTTTTGTCATCGTTCAATAAAGTTTTCACATTCTGATAATATAACAAATAACAATAGGTTTTGTAATAACAAAAAATAACGATTTCTATAAAAAGGCTTTAAGCTAAGCCTCTAGCCGTTATAATTGAACTTAGTTTTGTCTCTTTGTTTCTGTCCCTTTGTTTCTGCTTACGTCTTCAATCTTAAATAGATTTACAAAGACTTCTCTCTCCTTCTGTTGTCACATAAATCTTAAACACATGTTTTTGACTGACAAACGTTCCGTACCGACCAGACAGGAATAATTAGCTCCAAAATATTAAAAATATAAAAAGAAAAGAAAAAAGCCTCCTAAAGTTGCCGCAGCCATCAGTTATCACTCCACATGCTCTTTTGATCATCTCAGAGAGACAGAGCAAATCAAACGTGTGTGATCATCATTCATCAATCAATTAGTTTGCTAAGTAGAAACAGAATATCTCAAGACTTGAAGGAGCTGCTGTCTGATTCTATTTCTTATTCACAAGTCATATCAGCCTTTGTAATGTGAGTATCTGAACTACTAGGACCAAGAGATTCGTCTTTGGTCTCAACAATCTCCATGTTCGCTGTTTTGCTCCTTCTGTTCCTCCTCTCCTGCCATAACATGACGATTTTTGTTTGAATGATGAATACGGAAACATATATATTTATAACAACTGTTACAGCTTTGGACCATCATATACCTTGTGAAAAGGGTGTTCATCGGATTCAAGCATCCGTGCAACCTGACTCATTCTAGGACGTTTCTCTGCTTCAGGATCAACACATCTAAGGGAAACCAAAAGTGCCCGTTTCAGAGCACTTTTACTAGGTCTAGGTTCAAGTCTTGGATCCACAACTTCTTCAGCTCTTCTTGTTCCAACCATCATCTTTAGCCATTCAACAAGATTCACCTGCCAGCCAATACACAGACCGATTCATGATATTCAAGAAACGAACATATTCATAACCAAGATTTCCAAGCAATGTACAAAATCTATACCAGTTTTAATTAGTACCTCATTAGCAGGACAGCCATAATCAACTGGATCCCGACCAGTTACAGCTTCAAGAAGCAAAACACCGAAGCTATATATATCACTCTTTTCGTTTAACATACCTGTATTAGCATATTCTGGTGCTACATATCTGAATAAAACAAAAGACAGCAATGATGTATTTGTAAGGACATCATCTGAGAAGATAATAATGATAACATGCCTAAGGAAGGTACAAAATTTTGGACTTTACCCAAAGGTACCCATGACTCTGGTTGTGATGTGACTCTCACCCGAGTCCAAGAGCTTGGCCAACCCAAAGTCAGAGAGTTTTGCATTAAACTCATCATCAATCAATATATTGCTTGCTTTTATGTCTCTGTGGACCACTTTTGGTTCAATTGCTTCGTGTAAATAAGCAAGCCTGTAAAATTGTACAAATTGCAGAGTATTTTATTATGCAAGCATTGAACATATCTGACAGAAGCTAAAACTGTTTCAAACCACTTACGCTTGTGCAGTACCAGTAATGATCTTCATCCGTGCCTCCCAAGTGAGATTTCCATGTTGCCGCATTGCTCCATGTAACCATTGTTCTAAGTTACCACTATTCACATACTCATAAACAAGCATCCTGTATTGATCATCATAATTAGAGACAGTAAGATCCTTTTGCTTTGGCAGTATAACTGTAGAAGTATGTTCAAAATGATAAAAAGACAAGTGAGACTCACCGATGAACTCCCTCTATGCAATATCCTAAAAGCCTAACAAGATTCTTGTGTCGTACATGACCAATAGCCTCAACTTCTACTCGAAATTCCTTCTCAGCTTGCCCTCTAGAGACCAAAGCTTGGAGATGATTATTAAGGAAACCAAAAATAGGATTTACAAACATGTAATAGTCCAGTTGAGTTGAAAACTTACAGATTGTTCAGAAGTTTCTTTACAGCAACCTCGGTACCATTAACGAGTTTACCCCTATAAACTACTCCATAACCACCCTCTCCAAGAACATTTACTGCAGCAAAACGGTTGGTAGCTAGCTCAAGATCCCTAAGAGTAAACCAGTGTCCCCAACCAAGGTGAGATATTTCCGGTAAACCAACCAAAGGAGATGCTGTTACATGTCCTCCATACTGTCTACCAGCACTTACAAAGCCTCCTTCTTCACCGGAATGAGAACTACAAGCTCTCTCATGATGATTCACAGAGCTACATTGACTTAAAGTATCATTATCACTAGACTTGGTTCTTCCCAAGTGAGACAACATCGTCTTTCCAGTGGATTTATCATTCATTTCGATATATAAACTTTCAGGGTGAGGATTGTGATTCTGAAACCTAGCTCTGTCCACTCTGATATCTTTGGACTCATGTGGTATCTGGTTGAAAGGAAACTTACTTGAAGAACTTCTAGATTTCCGGCGGAATGTGATCCATAGAGACAAGATGCAGAGAATCATAACTATGAATACTCCAACAACCAAACAAACCCATACCCACAACTTCAACCCCTTCAAACCAAAAAAAGATATCTTCTTGGACATCTCAGCGTTTAAAGAATTCTCAGGTGGCATCTCTGGTCCTCTGTATCGAAGCTGCTAAAACCTTCTCTTATAACCACCTAGACAACAAGAGAGTGTCTTACAGTTAAACACTTGCATACATCATACAAAGACTAAAAAGAGATATCTTTTTCACACTTCTCAGTTGTAACTTGGCCATATAACTCAATCTGATGGGTGTGAGTTAAGTAAGAAGAAGGTAAAAAACGCACACTTTCTCATTGGTATAAGCAAAAAAATTGCGGCATATCAACAAAACAAGGTATGGGGCATTACGTGTCCCCAAGAAAGATGGGAGCTCGAAGAAACAAAAGAGAATCTTTGGCTTTTTAAGACCATCGAAAAAAAGCATCACTTAAGTTTGAAGCAAGAGACAATCTACAGAGAATCTAATCACATAATGCCATCCAAAGAAAACATTCAGGGCAAACAACAAAACAAAAGAGAGAGCATATAAATTTTACCTTAGAATGTGGGGAGAGATAAAGCTTTATCCTTTAGATGTTGTATCTTCATCTTACAACAGAAGAAGAAACTATGAAAGAATGAAAGAGAATAAAAAAGGTTCCAACTTTTTTATCTGTTTCTGAAGCAGAGCCAGAGGAAGATACTGAAATCAATTAATGAATTGGAGATTTTGGGCTAACCAGAGATAGATTCATCTAACCCAGAAGGAACTCTCATTAGAGTTAAGGTTAAAAAACCAAAAGAATATATTAATATAACAAGGAAGTGTGTATATAACTATATATAAACTACACAGTAATGGGTTAATGGGAAAAAAAAGTTGGGTGGAACTGGTTAGTGGGGAGAGAAGCTTTGTTTGCAATGGAGGAAACAAGAGAGAGAGAGGGGAGTGAGCAGTGAAGGGAAAGCAAAGACAGTGGATTTGTCAACTGTAACATTTATAGCTGGTTGAAGAAATTAAATTAGATATTTTCACAAAATTTTATTTTTAATTATCCTATATAAACAACCAAAAATTATTGCAACAAAATGAAAAATTGAAAGTGGATAGAGAGATAGATATGGGTAGGGGTAAAGCCAGTGGTAAAGCACAGAAGAGGGAATTCCCAAACACACAGGCTTTGGGATTTTTAGGTCAATATTATTCAATATTGTAATCTTTTTTTTTTCTTCCTTTCACATGTCAAGGTTTGGATTCTATCAAATTTTACATTTTTGTTTTCTAGGTACTTCCAAATATTTAATTATGACATATACGCTTGTTGAAGACTTTATACTATTATTTTTTGGTCGTGGTGAATAATATATGGCATTCAAATGCACACAAATAGAAATTTATGTCTTTGTTGTGCGGGAATGTTACAACTCATTAGTCATATGTGTAAGGAAACCAATGTGCCTTTCTTGGAGAACATGAATGAGTTCATGAGAGAGACTAAAAAAAGCCTTTGATGGAGGCTTTACTTGAAGCATAACTTTTGGATAAAGTTTTATGCCAAGAAAAATAAATTAAATCTTATAAGCTTTTTTTTAACATAATGATAAAAGATGATTCTGGATATGGTATAATTAAGTCCCTAATAATACTATAAACATTGCACTTGCTGACTTGCATGTTGGTCGTCGTGTGATTGGTTGATGGTGGGTGGGGGTGTTGTTACAGGCTAAGGCCAGGTTTTGGCAGAGGAAAGAATGGCCAATTTTTTTTTTTCAGAATACTGTTGTTGCCGCCATGTGATCATGTGCTCCTCACGTGTCTTACACCTCCTTTTAGTTAGATTCGTCGTCCTTAAGTGTTTATTCCTCCCCAAAGTTTATGTGATTTTGATGAGGGCAGAAAATGTGATGGAAAGTCAGAAAAGAATGATTACTCTTTGATCAATTATCAATACTAGAATTATATGATTTCTCCATGTGTGCAAATTTATGCTATTATTGACACCCATATTATGTCAAATTTCCTTTTACAAAAAAAACATCTAGTGACATATATAATGAACCCATATGGGGTGATAGCGCAAGTTGACAAGTGTCACTAGAAGAATCTGATCAAGAATTCAAAAGACTTTTAAATTGATTTTAACTTAAATGTACAAAATTATGGCATTGAGTTTTGGTAAGAAGAATGAAGTGTTCAAAGCTCGATGGAAAACGAAAGAGATTCAATAACCTAACAACTATTATTGCATTTAGCTCTAAACAACGTACTTGGAAACTACTAGAACCAAACTAGAGACACATAATTGATGATTTTGCTAAGAAACCTCAAGGAATTCTCATTAAAAGTATGCGAGTTTGAAATTCGATAACATTGGTTTGGTCCGAGATGTATATATAGATGAATCTCTCCTAGTAATTAAAAAGTTTTACATATATAAATCGCATATATATACATCTAAAAAGTGTACTTTAATCCTTCTCCTATCATTTAGCATAGTTGAACTGCACCAATAGATAGAAATACAGTGCAAAGAAAACAAAAGAAGTCACATATAGGTAAGCTTCAGTCGAATTATTTAAAACAAATCGAATTGTCGTATATACAATTGTATATGTATTGCGTTTCCTTTATGTAGGCCTTTATAGATAAAGATTAAAGATACATATATAAAGAGGAAAAGTTTTTCTTTCGTGTGATTCATCAATTCCTATGTCTCTCTTTTCAAACTTTTCACCTTTGCTTGACCACCAAACAAAAAAAGACATAAGCATTCACAACGGCTATTTGGAGACCGACAATCACAAATACGATACCGTATCATAGCCCAATACAGCAATAAGCATATGAACACATTTCTCTAGTTCCGTATCAGTTTCGACATCCGAGTCTCAATAATAAGACAACGTTTCTAAAAACGTTTATGTGAACAAAAACACACATAATAAAAATGTACTATACACTACAACGTGTTGTTTTTGTCTAAAACGACATTTACAATGATTCCAATGCGATAACTTACGGGTAAAAAAAAAAAGAGCTTAGGATAGCATATACGCAAACTGTTACGGAGGTTAAAGGTCATACTTAAATGATCAAACACAACATTAAGAGGAAAGTGAAATCCATAAATTAACAAATCCTCAACACATCAAAAGAAGCATGAAGAAAATACACATTTACATATTTTTCACTCTTACTTTGATAAGTTTCATGTATTGTGTGTGTCTTCATCTTTTTTTCGCGACAAAAAGTATGCTTGATTTTGAGTCTTTTGACTTTAGACTTTAGACTTTAGACTTTGGAGTTTTAATTTTTACTCTGCTAAAGATCGTTGATAAGCGGAGAACAGACAAAAAGGACTCCATGGCCCAATGGATAAGGCGCTGGTCTACGAAACCAGAGATTCTGGGTTCGATCCCCAGTGGAGTCGTTACTTTTTCATTTTCGCTTTACACGTGTTTGCGTCCCACGTGTAAATCGTCCCACATATAAATAAACCGAAGGATCTTTCGGAACGAATTAAGGCGGTTTAGTTTGGTCAGACTCGGAGACGTGTATTAATTAATTTTGTTTTCCCAAAACAATATTTGAAAAATTTCCTGACCTCTCAACGAAATTGAAATTTTCAGAATCTCAAAAGAGGAACACAGAACAGTAAAGAAACAAAAAAAAAATTTGCAGTGGGGAAGCTTCGAGCTTTTTCATGTTATGGCTTTGAACTTCTTCTCCGCTTCTCTTCACCCACTTTCAAATCCTTCTTCTTCTTCTCATCGATTCAATCAGAAACACCTCCTTTCCCCAACACGTGTCCGCTCTGACAGGAACGAAATCGGCGTTACTGACAACGACAACAACAACAACAACAACGATCCTTCTTCATCTTCCTTCTCCGGTACATGATTCAAATTTCTTATCTTTCCGATAAGGGTTTTGTGTAATTTGCCAAATTGGTTCTTCGGTGAACTTAGGAATTGAGAAAGGACCAAACTTTGTGTGATTTCTATGTAAAGATGAGATTTTTTTTTTTTTAATCTATTGAGTTCTGATAAGCATTGAATTCGTTTCCTTTGAAGGTTCTTCTTCAACTTCATCTTCATCAGTACGTACACAACTAGATCTTCTTGAACAGCTAACTTCAACAAGTGAAGGTACATTACATTACATGGTTTTGATTAGATCGTAGTAGAATCATTCACCTGGGATTTATATTATTCATCATCAGGTTACATGAGTGATGGTGGTGGTGGTGGCTCGAGGGGACTTACTATACGTGACCAATTGGCTGGACTTGTTGGTGACAGAGACGATGATTTCTCCATTCCATTAGGCAAAAAAAACTTAAAGAAAGTGAGTCCTAAATTCTTAACCACTTCTCAGAAAAGGAACATTAAGAGACAAAGCTACCTTAATGAGGTCTCTCGCAGGAATGATTCTGTTTTCTTTGCTACTATTGGCGCCTTTGTACTCCTTCCTCCTTTAGTCATTCTAGCCATTGCTATCTTAACTGGCTATGTTCAACTCTTCCCATAACTATTAAAGTTTCTTTACTTTTGTCAATAAACAAAATTGCATATAGCAGGAGTTGCTTGTAATTACATCCAGTAATGAACATAGCTTGATCTTATTGGTACTATGTACTACTCTTTGTTTGATAAGGAGTATCCTAAAGAATCAAAGAAACTAGGTTCTGTGTGTACAGTTACTTTTATGTTTATAAATCTATTAACGGTTTATATATCAGCACACTTTGTGGGTGCGTACCCTAGTCTAGACCTCTTTGTATCATAGAGTATATGGAAATTTTGTTGCTGGTAGTTTCCAATGATGGAAAAGGATGATTTGGGAGTTCCTAGAATTGCCAAACAAACAATATCCTCACTCAACCTGATGAAGGTGTTCTCAACGGGGAACGTCCAAACTGCTCCATCTGCGAAAATTATCCCGAGCTCAGGCAGGTTGATGTTCTCCTCTACGCCAGACACATTGAAACAAGGATCAAGGATATGGAAATCTCCAAACACCGGGTACTTGTCTTTTATCTTCTCTGCAAACTTGTTTTTGATGATCTCATATGCTGGTTCAGCGAAATAGCTTAAGGTTGTACCCGAATCAATGATGGTTCCACCACCACCATCTGATGAGATGTTCCATGTTTCTTCAGGTATGTCATCAAGAGCTTCGCCGTCAACTAGAATGGATTTGATCTGTATATAGTAAAATGACTCCATAGAGTTTTCCTTCCCGTTCACAAAAGAAGTGAAATTCAGATTCGGGTGGTTCAGCAAATCCTTGTCTTCTCCAAAGATCAACTTGCTGCTTACATTGGTGTCGCTGTTTCTATCGACAAGACAGTAGGAAAAGGAATGACCGTAGAGAGAATGAAGTTGAGAAGAAAACGAAAGAGGTCCTCTTCCTAATCCAAGCAGACCTGAAGCACCATTGAAGAGACCTCGGTTCCAATGGCCACACCCAAACATCATGTTTTCCACCTTGTACTCTGAGCTTTCTCCCTCGGTGGTCGTGAGATTAACGGTAAAGGTCTCAACCGCGAAATCTCCGGTTGTGTTTGACCTGTCTCCATACCAGTAGAAATAAGGGCATGATTGGTTATCTGATTCACACTGTACTGGAGGATCGGGTGATGAGATGAGGCTGCATCTAGGGTCATTGCATGTTATGTTCTTGAACGAAGTGGATGTTTTCGGGTCATAAAATGCACCGTTTTGATGGAAACAGTCGTGGCAAGGCAAGCATTGGAGCCAGTTTAAATCACTCCCGGTGTCAAGAATCAATGAAAAGTGTTTTGGTGGTGTGCCCACAAGCACATCCATGAAATATTCGCCAGAACCGTGTATCATACCAGACTGAAGAGTTGCTACCAGCTTCCCTGTTGAAGAAGCCTCTGGAGCTCCCACCAAAGAAATATCCGAGGTAATCTTCTTCTTAACCTTCTCATATTTCGATTTCTTAACCCGGGCGTGAAGCGTCTGAATTCTTGTGAGGTCTTGGATTTTAAGATCAACAACTGAATGTCTTGTTCCCTTTGTTTCTTGATTAATCTCCCTGCGTTTTAGTTGAAGCTTCACCAAATCTCCTGTATGATCCTTGGCAGGTTCATGTTCCATGGAGGAGAAACCGCAATCGTTGCTTGTGGAAGAAGAAACAGAACTGAAACGCATCAGATCTTGGGAATTAAACCCGTCAAGGGATGAAGAGTTATACTCATGTTTCTCTGAAAGAG
>NC_025689.1:2515235-2530436 GCF_000633955.1 Camelina sativa | reverse complement strand
GCGTGAAGCGTCTGAATTCTTGTGAGGTCTTGGATTTTAAGATCAACAACTGAATGTCTTGTTCCCTTTGTTTCTTGATTAATCTCCCTGCGTTTTAGTTGAAGCTTCACCAAATCTCCTGTATGATCCTTGGCAGGTTCATGTTCCATGGAGGAGAAACCGCAATCGTTGCTTGTGGAAGAAGAAACAGAACTGAAACGCATCAGATCTTGGGAATTAAACCCGTCAAGGGATGAAGAGTTATACTCATGTTTCTCTGAAAGAGGTCTACAGTCCCCGGAAAGTGGTGAGACAATGAACAAAATAAGGCCAAGGGATATACTTACTAGTTTGGTCGACATTAAGCTGCTGAGATTATTAGAAATCTCCGGCAACCTATGATAAAAGAAAGAGAGGCCTATGAGAGATACGAGTTATAGATGATAGTCTCTTAAGGACAAAAGAGGAGGGAGCTAACATGAAAAGAGCAAGGGAAGTATAGGATTTTTTGAAAGTCAATGGGAATCAAATCGAAGATCAAATTAATTTTTTTTTTAAAATGACAATTCGATATCTATTCGAATGAGACTCTTAAGCCGTAGCATGTCAGGACAAAACAAGAAAAAACAATCGCAAATAATAGTTTAGAGATAACAGAATATTGTAGGTGGTGGTCTTCTCTTCAGTAAGACCAGACCGGTTCAAACATGTGGAATCTTTATAAACAAAACATTTCTGATTTGTACGTTTGCGTTGAAATGTGATATTTTTGGTTTAATAGTAGTAGTATCAAAGATTATTTGGTAGTACTTCATTAGTAAAACTTGAAATATGTAATTTTTTTATAATAGGACTTACTATAATAAACAACCTAATTTGCAGTGTAGTAGCTAGTATTGAACTATATATTTGGTTGAATACATACCCTCTACGTACGTGTTAAATCTCTTAATGAAAATTCACATAATTAGATCAAACGCACATCCACATATAATGCGACTTTTTTAACTAGAAAATTATATATCATCATTGAGAACACTTTAAAATATCAAATAGCTTATTATACTTTAATTGACTGTAGAAGAGTCTTTAAAATTCTAAGTGTGTCTTTGACTGTGACTAACTAACCACATGCACATAAAGTTATAAACAATTATTCAAATACTTTGTTTAAAAAAAAAACTGAAAGATTGTGGAAACACCAAATCTTTGGAAAACTTAAAATTTTGAAAGTTATACTTTTTCCTTTGCAACATTATTCTTCTACTGAAATAGAGCAAGTTTAGGAAAATGTAATCATTTTCACGTAGATGTATTTTTGTAAATGAAGCAAAAGATTCGAATTTGACTTTCACATTTATATACTGTGTAAGTGCAACGTCTTCCTAACCACACTATGAGCAAACTGATTAACGACATTTCAGTTTGTTATAATCCAAACCAAATATTCATTCCAATTGTGTGCACGTAATTCCAATATATTTCCATCTCTATTGTTCAAAACTACTTTTTTCTCTCTCTCTTATTCGCCAGTTATGGGTTCAAATCTACTTTTCGTGTTCAAAAAACAAATGCTAGATGTGTTTTGAAAATTTAATATTTCATTTCATCGGTGTTGTTATAGTGTAGCCGATATGTTTGACGTTAGAAAAAACTTGGCACTGTAGCCAAATTGTTTGTTTTTCTAATATGAAAGCATCACGAGTCAGTGAGATAAGTATTAGTAAAAAACAGATCAAAACACTCTACATGCATGTACACACGACGTCAAGATAGGATTACCTCCAACTATGTTAATTTTCTAATTCATATGCATAGTTAATTTTTGTCTTCTGTTTACACATGTTAGAAAGCAGCCTTACTAACCACCTCATGTCAATCACATATTCACATCCGTAAAAAATGTTCACCAAATTCGCTAAAAAAAAAAAAAAGGTGTTGACTACATAATATATAAAAGACGATTTGCCATCTCTAATCAGTCACAAAATCTTTTCTCTAACTAATGGTTTTAAGGTGACCTCTGAACCTTTAAACTTGATGTTGACGGCTTGACCTAATTTATCTACAGCTACCAAAACTTGTTTTAAAGATATATAATTGACGAGGCTTATATGATTGTTACGAATCATGCGGTTCACGGGTCAGTCGAAATCATAAAGTTTGGAGGTGCAACCACCACTACGTACATTATTATAAGCTTATATTATTTATACATCTCTTCTACATGTGTCGTTTCATTTATTACCTCACCACCCACTTTTCTCACTATAACCAAAACTTAATAGAGAAATACCCCATTCCACACTATTTTCTTAATTTGTCTTTCTCCATATTCAATTTTTGGTGTTTTTCTCACCTATGTTGTAACAGATCGAATTATCACCTTGCATTGATGTGGTGTCACATAGCTTATATCTGATGTCACGTCTACTAGATATCAACCAAATTTGAATGTGGTACGTAGGCTTGTGAAAAAATAGTGTTAGTTTTAATTTACCGATATAAATGTACACATCTGCTGAAAGGAATTATATACATGACTGCTCATTGTAGGTAGATATCTGTTAATGAGCGCACTGAGCATGCATGCATTATATATCATACACCCACCAAACTTCGAATTCAATAAATACTTCCTACTCTATTCCTTTAGTTTGGTTCTTTAATCAAATTTGTACAGAGTACTTATGAACAAACAAAAAAAAAAACAATCTCAATTAAAGAAAGAGTAAAATATCAATAACGACAATATCTTAAATCTTATGTTCCTAAAAAAAATTGATTCTATACCACCGAATTCGAATAACTTATAGAGTTATAGTACACTGAAATTAACCCAGTTCATAACACAAGAATTCGTACACATATCTAATATTTTAGTTCATTAAATACTATATAGTATGTATATATACTGAGTGAAATTCCTAGGTACCATCGCCGCATGCTAAACAAGTTGTTAGCATGGCAACACATTATTTGTCACCATCAATATTATGCATTATTTTGGCCACTCTTGTCTCCATTGTCGGAGCAAAGGTCCCGGCGATTATAGTCTTTGGTGACTCTTCCGTAGATTCCGGCAATAACAACTTCATACCAACAATGGCCAGAGCCAATTTCGAGCCTTACGGTCGTGACTTTCCCGGGGGACGTGCCACTGGCCGCTTTTGTAACGGTCGTCTCTCTTCCGATTTCACTTCTGAGGCTTTTGGCCTTAAACCGACCGTGCCAGCCTACCTTGATCCGTCCTACAATATCACTGATTTCGCCACCGGGGTTTGCTTCGCGTCCGCCGGCACAGGCTATGATAATGCCACGGCCAACGTGCTTGTAAGTCCACCATTCACTTCAAAATACATAATTCCGGTTGATTTCTTGCATAACAAGATATATCGAGATGATTGTCTTGTTTTGAAATTTTAGGGCGTGATTCCATTATGGAGAGAAGTAGAGTATTATAGGGAATACCAAAGCAAACTTTCCGCCTATCTTGGCCACCGTAGAGCTGCCAGAATCATCAGAGAATCTCTGTACTTAGTCAGCATAGGAACCAACGATTTCCTTGAGAACTACTTCACATTACCGGACAGGAGATCTCAGTTCAGCATCAGTCAGTATCAAGACTTTCTGATAGAGATAGCTGAGGTGTTCTTAAAGGATCTTTACAGACTCGGAGCTCGGAAAATGTCTTTCACCGGAATCTCGCCTATGGGATGTCTACCATTGGAGAGAGTGACGAACCTTGACGACCCTTTTAGCTGTGCTCAGAGTTATAATAACCTGGCTGTTGATTTCAACGGGAGATTGAGAAAATTGGTGATGAAGTTGAATAGAGAGCTCACTGGAATGAGGATTTTCTTTGCTAATCCTTACGATATCATTTGGGACATTGTAACCAAACCTGATCTTTACGGTCTAGAGGTATCTAGTTCTGCATGTTGCGGCACGGGATTGTTCGAGATGGGATTTCTTTGCGGCCGGAACAATATGTTAACTTGCAGTGATGCGAATAAGTTCGTTTTCTGGGACGCATTTCATCCCACCGAGAGGACTAATAAGATTGTGTCCGATCACTTTTTCAAGCATCTCAAGAATCTGTTTCATTGATCCTATATATATATATATATATTCCTATTTTACTTCTTTATGAGTACTTTTGCAATTAGTCAAATACAATTTCGAAGATAAGAGCTTTGAATGGATGTGAAAAGTGCAGACGATTGATCCAATAAAAAAGTTGAAAGAAGGTCAGAGAAATAACTGGTTGCTTGAGCAAGAAGTATCAGAAAAATCTCTTCCTCTAGAGTGTTAGAATTGTTGTTTTAGTAATTTCGGGATAGTTAAGAATTTTTTGGTTAATTAGATCCATTTAATATCAAAATCAAAATTTTAAAAATGGGTTGTTTGATATTTGCTTCATTTACGTCCTTTTAAATTTTAACGTTGTCCCTTAATGGGTTTTAAGGGATTACTTTCCTTTTAACATATGGTGCATGCATGCAAACTATATATGTATATCAAAACTATTAAAGTGTCATTACAGAACATCAACATTATTATCTAAAAACAAAAGCAATGGTTTGTTTTATCTTTTTACACAAGGCTCATGAGAAAAGGAAAATTATTACTAGGGTTTAGTGTTGCCATCTATAACAGATCTAAGTTCATCCCAACTTGCTGAGTCTCCGATGAAATCTCCACCGTTGACGTTCCAGAAACTGAGGAGGTTATTATCATTACAAGATGTATATGTCGGTTGATTGAAAGCCTCCATATGTTGGTTCCAATAAGGATGATTATGTGGCTGAAGCGGCGGCTCGTGGGACAAGGAGTCTACTACGCGGTGGCTCGTGTGGTCTGAATCTAAGCTGCTTGTCTTAGAACACGAGTCGGTTAAGGTGATAACCGGTTTTCGGATTGGTGGTACGATGGTTGGGTTTCTGTGAGATGTGACCCGTTTGAAGATTCTGCATAGTGTCCATACCTCCTGTGAGAAAAAAAAAAAAGACGGACCCCATTATAAATTTATTCCAACTGTAATAATATCTGAAAGCAATTTATGAATGCGTGATGCACTTTTGTAATTATTACGACTATTCGAATCTTCAAATGCTATAAAGAAATTTCATATATACATAACTGTCCATTAAGTGCCATTGACTCAATGAAAAGTCTGAATTTTACTAAGAGAATCCGATTCTAACAACAATAGGTCAATATGTACTCGAAATTACATAAAACTAATGGATGATATCATTATAGTGGTTATAGTTATGCTGATTAATGGATGAATTCATTATAGTTAAAACTTAATTCATTGTGGACGTTCTCACTTACATTAGAGCTTAATTAGTCTTCGTGTGAAACAAATAATTAGTTGGTCTATTTTTAACAAAAAGGTTGGGGCCATACTGAGAAGAAAATGTGGTGTAGCTTTCTCAATAGCTCTAGCTCGTTTGGAAATGTGTTCGTGACTGACTTTTTAAGGCATTTAATTAACACTACGAATGATAGAAACTTGTCTCTTCAAAAATGGACAAGATATATGGTTTAGCCTGATGAGTGATGATGATATTCTTGGTTAAATAAACCGGATTTTTTTATAAAAAAAAATTGTTCACAAATGGCAAAACAACGTAGATTAATTTACAAAAGAAAAATTGTTTTAAGACAAAAACAAAATACTCACAGCTTGTTGTGCTGGCGAGTCGGTTTTGGTGGTAGAGGGGAGGCGGAATTCATGCATCATCCAATCGGTTTTGGTGCCTTTACCGGCAGAACCAAGATAGTAAACCAAAGATTTCTTGAGACCGACACAATCTAGATTGGAGTAAACCGGTTTATCAATACCAGTGGCTTTCCAGAACCCTGAACCGGTGACTCGATTTGGTCTAACGCTATTTCTGTATTTCCTACCTCTCATGCAGAAGAAGTACCACTCCTTTTCCCCGACGCTGTTCACTCCTGATAAGATCCACCGTTTAGTTAAAGCTCTTATTAATTTCGTAAAAATTATTTATAGAAAACGAAAACTAAAACAAACTATATATATAAGTCCTAGCTAGTAGTGTATAAATACAATTTCGCTTTCACTACCTAGTTAATTCTGTATGCATGTGTTGCATTTCCAAAGTTTCAATTGACTAGCAACTTGTGTAATTCAGATTTTGAGTTTTGTATATTACTATATTTGGTCTATGAAGTTTAAATTAATCATCGAGGGTGTTCAAGACAAATTATATTTTCGTTTGGCTTGACACAAACCAAATTTGTTTATAAGCTAACAAGAAAAATCCTAGTCGGCTATCTTATTTATGTAGATATCTAGCTATCTATAGAAATTGAAACCAAGTCGGTTTTTCGAATATACTTTTTTGCTATTTTGTATGTTTCTGACTCATAGGAGATCAAATTGGACATTTCTTATTACTGAGCTAATAATCAATGAACCGATAAAGAATTATAAGAATTACCGATAAAAAAAAATGGGTGATCCAAGAAAAAGACTTACTAGTAAGATCCCAAGGATCGAACTTATAGATATCGATCTGTTTGATAAGTTCGAGTTTGATCGGTTTGTTCTCTACTTTTCTTCGAAGATAAAACCCTAAAAGCTCTTCGTCCGTCGGATGAAATCTGAATCCAGGAAGTGGTGCTTCATCTTCTTCTTCATGATCCTTACCTAAGTTACCTTTGCCACTCATCTTCACTACATCGATCTCTCTGTAACACCAATCAAAGTCTCTCTGTATGAAAAGTTCTCTATGCATATATGTGTATTTATATAGGTATAAACTTTATCTATTAAATGATTATTTCTCTGCCATTTAATTGGTGCTCAGTCAATTACGAATGACTTTGACTATTATTATGCACACAACATCTTATAGACTTTCCCAAATATGAAATATCTTTAACGGGTTTAATTAATCGTCCTCATTATTTAAATATTATTTATTCAATGAAGTAATGTATTCTTAATTAAATTTTGCGTGAGTCATTTATTTGTTTTCAAAATATGATACTTTTATAGATAAAACTTGTTCTGGTTGTGTTTAAGTATATTTCTTAAAAATATATAACAAAACAATAAAAAGTGTTATATAGTTTGATATAGATGGCTATTAAAAATTACGCAGAAAAGTCCAGGGAAATGGAAAATAATTAACTCACTGATTGCAACTAATTTATATGTATGATGTAATATATAATCGAAAATCAAACATGTCGTTATCTGTAGTTGTTACGTACTACTATTACAGTAATAATATCAGATTATCATTAAACTGTAAATTCAATACATACGTGTAAGGGAAGTCACGTGGTTTGACCATATTAAAATTTTGCAAAATATCGAAGATGTAAAAGGTATAGTACTACTATTAAACAAAGATTCTTATGAATGATGATAAAACCAAAAGATAACTTTTAAATATGCCTCCTTTATAGACTCCATGCACTATTTTGATGGCCGGGGAGCCAAATACAAACGTAGAAGGTAAACCAAATCGATATATAAAAGTGTACGTGAGTATATATATTTTAGTCAGAGGACGCCTAATTTACTATTTTCCTGTTATAAATCCAAAACATGTAACAAGCCTTTTGGACCAATCAACATATAACTCTCTCTGTAGACATGCATATTGTAATAGGCAGAAAGACCAGAGAGTATACGTACGTACGTACGTTTTGAATGATGATGTACAGGTTACTATCGTTTGTTCTTGGGCGGCAACAAATTGCAAATAGTTATTTCATATTTTTTGCCACACCAAATCACCAATATTAGTTTATATATCCTTAATTATCTACTTTTATAATTTCTAACGACAACATTTTCCACTTACAGTATTACTAAAATAACTCTTTACAGTTGCGAATAGGAGCCTTGGTAAATCAGAAACTGGGTTGAACATAGTAAATCATGCATGATGTAAACATGACGCCTACATGATCTCATAATGAGTCATTAACCACTCCACTTAACATTATATTGCGAGAAAATAAAATAGTTGGAATGATTAGTAAAATAGTTGGAATCAAGGTGATAGGTAAGGATAAAGGATGGGCATATAGTAACTTTTTTTTTTGGTAATGTGTGTTTAGGTTGTTTCGTTTATTGTAAATTGTAACAGAATAATCATCTTGTAGTAAATGAATAAAAGAAAATAAATAAAGGTTGAAAAATCACAAAGCGAAAATTAGAAGTTAAAATATGTATAGGACATAAATCCTTAGATGAAGAATTAAAACGATGGCAGGCATGGAGAGGAAAATTAACTATCAAAGAAAAGAGAAACGATATAACTTAGCTCTTGTGGCCGAATGGGAAAGTGACTCATTTGATGTATATAAAACATTCAAAGTCCAGATTTTGACTGTTGAATATTATCGTTTATAATTCATAGTATAAAAAAACAAATACTAATAAAAAGTTGCCACAACAATATTTAAGTACACATCCAATGTTCTCGGGAAGACAAAAGAAACAAAAATTAACAAAGGTTTTCAAAGAAGAGGAAGAGAGTCAAAGGAACATAATATCCAAGATTTCAACTCCATAACTTTTTTGAATTTCTTCGACACGAAAAAGAGAGAAACATTGAATGATGATAGATATCAGCATCAGGTTTCTATAAAAAGTATGTTCATACTAAAACAAAGAAAAGAAAAAGAGATAAACAACAAGCAAAATTAGCTAGAAAAAAAACAACAAGAAAAACTTGTGCATTTTTGATATGTGGGATATGTGAATTAGCACATCATCACGATTCACGAGACACGAGTTTGGTGGAAGCGGCATAGCTCCGGATTGGTGCGGCGAAGATTCTTAACCGCCAAGACTCTGACGCAACTTGTCTTTGTATTCTTTTTTTTTTCTTTTTTTTTTAGAAAACTTGTCTTTGTATTTTAGTGAAGTACTATTTGTTCTTTTGGTCCCCGGAAATTTTTGACCAAAACATTTTGGGCCTCTCCGTATAAAGTTTTTTTCTGGATTTTGCTGAAAGGCCCATTACTCAAATCATAAGTTGTTACTACTGGTTTTCGACGCTATAGTATGGAATCTTTGAAATTAAAATGCAATTGAAGTTTTAAGAATTGAGATTTTATCTTTGCGGTGCAGTTAAAAGAGAAAGATAGTATACGTTTGAGAAAAATTAGCATGAAGTGTAATCAAGAGACACGCGGTGTGGGATATGGGTCCATTACAGGAGGCACGATGGTCCACACGAATAATTGTAACAACGACAACAGAATTATTTGCATATCTAAGACGATATGAATCAACAACGACGAACACATAAGATCTTCTCCAAATTTACAAAAGGAGAATCAAATTCTTAGGTGGACGTTGGAAAGATTAAGGTTATAATTAATTAGTATTAGAAACTAACTGATATATTTGTAGTGTGAATTAAGTAATTTCACCAATTACAAAACGTTTTGTTTTCCTAAATCCAAGAGTTCCCTTAAATGTGAATATATAAACGCCAAAAAATATGACATGAACGTAGTATATACTAATAAACTCGTTGAGACTCTTCTGCGTCGAAAATTAAATGAGACCATTGAACTCGGATGATAAATCACCCTTTACTTTACATCATATCGTTGATAACAAAATCAAAAAAACCACGTAATTTATTTTGGCGCATAGTGAAGACTTGAAGAATAAAACGTCAAAACTAAAGATAATTCTCAGGGAAAAAAAAAAGCCATATGAGAAAAGGTGTCGACAAAAAATAGATGATGGTAGTATATGATTTGACAAAAACACCCTCAAATCATTGTTTTCAGAGTTCTTTTTTTTAGATAAGGTACAGATCAGAAACCACCTCTAGAAATCGAGCAATAGATCTCATTCGCTTAAAAGAAGAGAGAGAGAGAGAGATGAGAGATCTATTCTCTGCTCGTGCAGTGCAGCGTCCCACTGATTCCAACATAATGTCCCAAAACTTGCCACGTGGCGTTCATTACAAAAGATTGCAGTACTGTTGTCCTTAGAGAATCATTATCTCTCTCGCTGTAATATCATATCTTTATGCTCCTGTCACTTTCTGTCTGTACTGTACCCCAAAAGAAGTAAAGACCCCTCTCTCTCATCCTCCTTCCCCTCTCTGTTTCTTTCATGTTTTATGAGAGTTTTCTCAAACACTTTCTGCTCTTTGGGTTTCTTTATCTAGATTGAGTAAAACGAGATAGAGTAGAGAGAGAGTTGTCTTGTGTTGTGTTGGGCGTGGAACTTAGAACTTTCCACAGATCAGGTATCGAATCTTCTCTTTCAACTTCTGATTCGTTCAGAAGCTTTTCCTAATCTGGTCAGTACTCTGTACTCTTCTTTTACGGTTTTTTGTTCTTTCGTTTAAAAGATGTTTCTATATTTGGAAACAACTATTTTTGTAAGCCTTCCTAGATTGCTGGAATATAAAAAGATACTCCTTCTGTCTCACAAAGATTGATGTTTTGAGATATTTTTTTGTTTCACAAAAATTGATGTTTTGTAAACATCAAGAAATAATCATTGAAAATATTTAAAATTTTGAATTGTTATTGGTTTATATTTTCTCTCTCTACCAAAAAGTAATTATAAATTAATTTACAAATAAAAACTAAAATTTTTCTTAATATGTGTGAAAGTATCAAAACATCAATCTTTGTGAGACAGAGGGAGTAGTTTAACTGGAGAACGAACTCATGGACTTGCTTTAAATTTAATTATTTTTTTAATCATTCTATAATGATTAGAGTAAATAAACTATTGTGACTCTGAATTATATAAAATCTGACTTTATTATGATGTTCCTCCGTGTATCTCTTAATCATTAGCTCTGTTCACTTACAACAAATACTAGTAGTATATTCTAAGGTTAGTTAAACGTTTTTTTTTCTTTCCCCCTTTTGAAATGTCTCCAGAGATCTAACATGGAACACCAAGGTTGGGGTTTTGAGGAGAATTATAGTTTGTCCACTAATAGAAGATCTATAAGGTATATAATAATCTTTGATCTATTCGTTTAGCATTTTGCTTACAACAAAAAAAAACTATATAATATAGTCTGAGTGTGTATTTATATGTTTAGGCCACAAGATGAACTAGTGGAATTGTTGTGGCGAGATGGGAAAGTGGTTCTGCAGAGCCAAACTCATAGAGACCAAACCGAAACACAAAAACAAGATCATCGTGGTGGAGCCCTAAGATCCAACACCTTTCTTGAAGATCAAGAAACTGTTTCTTGGATCCAATACCCTCCAGATGAAGACCTCTTCGAAACCGACGACTTCTCTTCCCATTTCTTCTCAACCGTTGATCCCCTCCAGAGACCAACCTCAGAGACTATTAAACCTACGTCCGGTCCTGACCAACCTCAAGTCATGGATAAGCCTAAGGCCTGTCATGACCCTCCTCAGGTCATGCCTCCTCCTAAATTTAGGTTAACTGATTCATCATCAGGAAACATGGAACTAGGAAAGGAACAGTACTCGGTGATGACCGTTGGACTTAGCCATTGCGAGAGCAACCCATCCCAGAGCGATCTTGATGTCTCAATGAGTCATGCTCGAAGCAAAAACATCGAAGAAAAGCTTTATCCGAACGCAAGCTCCTCATCAGGTGGCTCCTCAGGTTGCAGCTTTGGCAAGGATATCAAAGAAATGGCTAGTGGAAAAAGCATCACAACAGACCGTAAGAGAAAACACATAATGGACACTGATGAATCTGTGTCTCAATCAGATGTATGCTTTAATTTTTAAGTCGTTATGATAAGTTCTTGAAAACGTTTTTTTCTATCCATCTTGATTGTTTATATAATACGTTGTGTAGGCAATAGGTAACAAGTCGAACCAACGATCAGGATCAACACGAAGGAGTCGAGCAGCTGAAGTTCATAATCTCTCCGAAAGGGTACTTCATCGGTTCGTCTATATATGATATAATATATATAGTTTAATGTTAAAAAGATATCATATAACATTCAGACAAAGAAAACAAATACAAAACTCTGTTTTTTTCTTCTTTTCTAAATCTAAATAGAGGAGGAGAGATAGGATCAATGAGAGAATGAAGGCTTTGCAAGAACTAATACCTCACTGCAGTAAAGTAAGTTACTAAATCGAATCTAAAAGTGGAGAGTTGATAAGTTCATTGGTGTAATATTTAGTTCTGTTTTTTGCAGACCGATAAGGCTTCGATTTTGGACGAAGCCATAGACTATTTGAAATCACTTCAGCTACAGCTTCAAGTGATGTGGATGGGGAGTGGAATGACGGCGGCTCCGATGATGTTCCCCGGTGTACAGCCTCCACCGTTCATGCGTCAGATGCAGAGCCCGGTACAGTTACCTCGATTCCCGGTTATGGATAGGTCCGCAATTCAGAACAATCCCGGTTTAGTTTGTCAGAATCCGGTACAAAACCAGATATTCTCTGACCGGTTTGCTAGGTTCATCGGTGGCTTCCCACAGATGCAGGCCGCGTCTCAGGTAAGGCCAATAATATATATGGCAACATCTGATTAATAAGGGTTGTATTATTAATTAATACGAGCCGTAGGGTGCCACTTTAATGTTAAAAACGACGTAGTTTTATCTGACACGCTGTGTGGTTTAAAAACTCAGCCGATGGAGATGTTGAGATTTGTGTCACCGGCGGGACAGCAAAGTCAACAACAACCGTCTGCGCCGACCAAGACAACCGATGGTCCTCGTTTGGATCACTAGGTTTGGGGTGGCACTCCTTTCTTCTATATATTTATGGTATGTTTGTTTTTAATTACTTTCTGAACATAAAATTAAAACGTTCAAGGATGTAATATTATAGAGTACTGTACTGCTTTACGTTATTTTCTGTATATGCGAGTTTTACGTATGTCAAAATGACATGAGATTTTTTGTAAACATGATGTTAGAGATATATATATGAGTTTTTGTAATCATGAAAACTTTGGAATGCGATTTCTTTTCTAATCAAATTTAAGGATTATATACTGTACAACCCGTAATTAACTATGTATGCATTTATCTAAGCTGTCGTTTTCTTTTACAAAGATTGAACTACCTCAGATCACACCTCTATAAGATTGAACTACCTCAGATCATACCTATTTTTCCAATGTAGCTACAATTCCATTCAATTTTTCTGTTCCCCTGATGGTAAACATTCTGTGTCTTTTTTTTTTTTTTTTTATAGATAGAAACATTATGTTCATTTATAAGAAACACAGAAAACACTTATTTTCTCAAAATACTATACGTCTAGCTCTCAGGAAAAACAGATAGTAGATGATAACTCGTCTGGCTGAAGTTTGAAAAAGATATGTGATAACAGTGCAAACTCTATAGTGTCATATTGTTCGATGAGAAACTACATAATAAATAACAATGTCTTTAGCCAATAAATTAAAATAATAATAATGTAACCTCTTCTAGTTGATGTGTCTATATTATAGAGATGGGAAAGGCAAGTCACATGCGAAGGAGCAGATTTCAATGAAAGTCATCTGTCAATTTGTCAAACATCGACATTATAAGTTTTTTAAGCCATGTGCTGGAGTACTGGTCAGAATCTATTTTAGCAATTATTTATTATTGAGTTAAATATCTTAGATATTTTCTGCATACTGTTTTTTTTTTTTTTTTTTTTTTTATGTAATTTATTCGAACGATTGAAACAGATGATCGAAAACACTTATATTATAGCAATATATAGCATTATAGCCAAAGAAATTCGAAAGTGGAACCCGTCAAAGGTTGGATGCATACATTGAGACAGACACGGTGTCTGAGACACCATATCCTTAAATTAAATCTTCGTTGAACATCAACATAACATTAGTTTAGTGGCAAAATAAGTAAATAAAGTGTAGAACAGTACAAAGATGAAAAATAATAGTATATATTAGGTTTACTAGTCTTCAAATCATGTGAAATTGTAAATCATTCACGAATCACTACTAAATATATGTTTGAATCAAAATGCTAAGATGAGTTTATTTCATTTTAGATTGAATTTTTGGTTGGAGCACAAGTCCATGGATATGATTTTAGTGGTTAGATTATAATTGTGGCTTTTGTGTTTGATCGACCCGGCCAAAATAACTTTTCGCCATTTCTTTTTCTTTCTATCCTTTCTTTTGAATTATGTGGTTCATTTTGTATTTTCAGTTGGAAACAGTGATCGTGTTTGGCAAAACATCAAAATCTCGTTAACAATTTTCGTTGGATGATTGAACATAAGTAAATGCGTCCCTTTTAGCCACTTCCATGGTGTTGCGTGATAAAAGTTGTATAAACGTTCATGCTTGGTGAAAGGTCTTCCTATTCGAAATAAAATTCCTCGGGTGGTTGACAATTCTTATCAAAAACAAATACAATTTATTGTGTAAAGGAATTTCGTATAGATGTCATTTCATTAGCTCTTTTGGTTATTAAGAAAAATGTTTTTTTTTTCTTGGTTAATTATAAACAAAAGATTTCGTACCACAAATCAATATTGGCTAGTAAATATCTTATATGATTTGAATTTACGTACGATATTGTTTGGTCAAACAAACAACAATACATTTATCATCTCTGCACACCCTTTATAAACACTAACATTTGTATATGATCAATTTTTATAGGTCAAAAAGAATAATACAAATATTTAGTTAAACCAAGGGTTTGAGCCATTGCAGTTCGACTAAAGCAGCTGGCTTGCAAGGATATGTAATGAAAGTATGGAACACAAACGCTGTTGAAATCGTGTGAGTTGGTTATAGCGTGTCAATTTTTTTCGTCTTCATTTTATTCAGTTCGTAGTTTACAAGTTGTTTTCCCTGATTTTCTCTCTATCTCTTATGTAACTATTCAAAACCCCTGGTTCGTAGTTAATTGCTAAAGTTGAACCCTTACTAATGTACGTACGTAAGTAAGATCGTTGACAACAAAATATTCCGTTTTATTATATCCCCTCATTCACACCATTATCTTTAAAAAAACTTGTTTATATCCACACAAAAATCACTAACATTGTATAATTGAAAACGTGTAGAAAGTTTTCTTCAAATTTATAATTAAATTGTTTTACATTAAATATTGTTTATATAAAAAGAATATTTATACTCCACCAAAAAAAATTTTATTTAATTAAGCTGCAAGAATCATTGTCACACTAAAATCAGTCATCAGCCCAAAAGTCCAACCCGGAACACATGTATGTAGCAAGAATTTTGATATATAT
>NC_025689.1:2440659-2514779 GCF_000633955.1 Camelina sativa | reverse complement strand
ATATATATATATATATATATATATATATATATATATATATATCATATTATAATGTTTGAATTTTTCTTGTAATTGAGTAATTTAGTTGTAAATCACAATCCATAGAATTAAAACTAAAAAAAATATTGTTTCAAATATTAGTTAATATTAAATAGATGAAAATCAGTTTTTTTTCTTTGTCTTCAATTCTTACCAAACTCATAGCCACCCAACATCGTATTTATTGAAACCATTAGAATAGAAACGTCTAGAAAGTTTTGTACATCAAAGAATGACATTGTCGCATTAACAATTGTCTTAAAAATGCAAAATACAGATCGTGAAGGATTTATGATATTTTGGATTTTAGTAGATTTACAGTGAAATTTTAAAGTAGTTTGATGGATTTATTATTATTTTTTATTTTTGAAAAGAAAAAATAGTTTGTGATTTGATGAGATTTGGTAGGACTTTAAAGGGGTGTATTCAACTTGACATTTTAGGTAATTTGTATAAAAGTTACAAATCCTATGTTATTCAATCATGAATTTTAAAAAGTCTCTTGAAATCTACTGTTATTGAACTGATGATTTAAAAATCTTCTTTAAAATCCACTGTTATTCAAAACATTTTGTAATTTAAATTTTAATAAGTTTTAGAGATTCTGGAGGATTTGAGAGGATTTGTTTACTTAAAAATACAGAAATCCAAATTTCATGGTTTTAGGTGAGATTTGAAAGAATTTTACTATAAATCATATTAACTTCCATAAAATCTATCAAAATTCCAAATTTTCTAAATCTCAAAGAATCCTCAAAATCATTGTTTCAATACACTCCCCTTAGGGATTTTTTCTTTTAAAAACCAATCCTTCAAAAACACATCTCTAAAGGTGAGATTTTTTTAATAGGATATCTTTTACAAAAATGTAGTCAAAGTCTCTCACAATCACTATTATGTTTTTCTATAAAAAAAGAGAATTTGGTTTTGAATAACAGTGGATTTGTTATGATTTTTGCAAATTGTTGATTGAATAACAGTGGATTGTGAGTGATTTTTAACAAATTTCATATTCAATAAAAGTGGATTTGAGATGTCATTTTAAAATCACTAGTTGAATAACAAGGAATTTAAAAAAAAAAAAAATCCACTAAAATTCTGTTTTTTTTTTTTTTCGATCCACTAAAATTCTGTTTTGAATACACCTCCTTATTATTTACCAGATACCAGACAAAAGAGATGACGTGTTATTGATTTTGAATGTCGACGTATAATTGCATGACACGTGCTCCCTGTTGGACCACTAGTCCTGATAAGTTACGTAACTTATCAAACGTGCCAAAATCCAACACGTGATTTCCACTCCCTGAAAATTCCGACAATATTTGATTTTAAATTAAAGTTATGATAATATTAATAAAAAGATATTTTAAAAATAAATGACTAGTATTTAGAATCTTAAAATAACAAACTATAATGTCGAAATTAAATATTATATGATTAGAGTTTAAATTAATGATATTGTTTGATTAATAATATTAATATCTAATATCATCAAATAGTATATGAAGTTCTTTCTTTCATTTGGTATAATATATTAGTTGTATTTAGCTCTTTTTAATTTTAATTTCTTAAAATATACTATGAATTTGTACTACAGTAGATAACAATAAATTTAATATTTTTGGGTAATTCAACAAGAACATTAATTTATTATTATTAATATGTATAATATTAAATTCTAAGAGATACAGTCCAATAAGAAATTTAATGTTTTTGTTGAATTACCCAAAAATAAATAGAAAAAGATCTACAGTCCAATAAGAAACAAATTAAAATAATATTTGATAATTGAGGGAGCATAATGCGACATTATAAATTACAACCAAACCTACTTTACCGACCCATACAGAACCTCCAAAGCCTAAAATAAAAATCTCACCTTTTTTTTTTTCTGTGGTCTCTCTCTCTCTCTCATCTCTCTAGAAGTCTCTCTGTTTTCATCTTCCTGCTCTTTCTCGTTTTCTGGGATTTTGATCTTTTCGCCTCCCCATTGTTTCGCCATCCGTTCTCGCCGATCGTCCTAGATCTACGTTGAGATTACCCGGCTGAGTAAAACAGAGTGAAACAACAAAAAAAAAAAACAGAGGGGAGGTTTAAAAATCCTGAAGAAAAGAGAAATCGCATGAATTTGTTTGGAGGCCTGATCTTTTCATCTTCGATTTCGAGCCACTTTACGACTTGTCTTCTCATCTTTATTCTTCATTTCTCTCCCCAGCTTAATAGTAATAATAATAATAATAATAGTAATCGTAATTCTAATAGTAATCGTTTGATCTATTGAAGAACAAAAATCATGGAGTCCAGAAAAAACTCTGATCGTCAAATGCGTAGAGGTATTGTCTTCTTTCAACCTTACTTGAAAATTTCGGATTTTTAGTTGTAATCGTTGGATGTATATGAAGAATATAGGGTTCTTGGGTAATTTGGTTTTATCTTTTTTTTTTTTAATGTTTTTGGGTCCTCAATTTTGCCCTCGTGCTTAATTCTCTGTCGGTGATTTAAAGTTTTGTTTTTTTGTTGTTTGGTGGGGTTTAAAATTGTTGTTTAATCGTAGTTTTAAATGTTAGTTTATTGGATTTGAACGGTCGTTGATTCGTGGTTGATGTGTGTGTGTGTGTGTGACAGCTAATTGCTTTTCAGCTGGTGAAAGGGTGAAGACAAGGTCACCGTCGGTGATTGTCATCGGAGGTGGTTTTGGTGGTATCTCAGCTGCTCGCACTCTTCAAGATGCTTCCTTTCAGGTTTCTAGTTTATACACAATCACTGCTATTTCAATTTTATACTGTGTCCTGAGAACTGTTTTAATGACCTCCTTGCTAACAAAATTGTAGCTTGGAATCATGTTTTATTCTTACATCATCTCTTTCTCACGGTGTGGTTCTTTGTGTGTGTTTAGGTTATGGTGCTGGAGTCCCGTGACAGAATCGGTGGACGTGTTCACACTGATTACTCATTTGGTTTTCCCGTTGATCTTGGTGCATCATGGTAATGTGTGATCCTTGTCATTGGTTTATGTGTGAGTTTTTTGGTTGCGTTTACTAACACCGCAATATCGTTTTGTCATAGGCTACATGGAGTTTGCAAAGAGAATCCTCTTGCACCAGTAATTGGAAGACTGGGACTGCCCTTGTATCGTACTAGCGGTGACAATTCGGTCTTGTATGATCATGATCTTCAGAGGTGTGTACAGCATGTTCCGATCTTGATTTTTCTATTTCTTTGTAATCATGTTTGACACCTTTAAAACTCACACTGCAATTCTTTTAATTCTGAAGCTATGCTCTGTTTGATATGGATGGTAACCAAGTTCCTCAAGAGTTGGTAACTGAGGTTGGCGTCACTTTTGAACATATTTTGGAAGAGGTATGCCCATCACATCATTTAGTCTTCTTCATATTCCGATTCTCGTTTTTCTTTATGTTGCAAGTCTTTGTTTTATGCTCATCTTAACTAGATTCGTCTTTTGCAAATACAGATCAATAAAGTCAGGGATGAGCAGGATGCAGACATTTCAATTTCTAAGGCTTTCTCAATAGTCTTTTCTAGGAAACCCGAGTTGAGGTTTGTATACATAATGTCCCCACTTTTTAAATTTCTTTAGTCACTTTTGTAAGCTTGGTTTCGTGATTGAATTTGAATTTCCACATCCAGGTTAGAGGGGCTTGCACACAATGTACTTCAATGGTATGTATGCCGCATGGAAGGATGGTTTGCCGCAGATGCAGATACCATCTCTGCAAAGTGTTGGGACCAGGTTTGTTACCATTTTTTCCTCATGGGAGTTAATGGTTTTATCGCATACCGTTACTTGATTTCCGTTTTAACATTCTGAGAAATTTGCAGGAGGAATTACTGCCTGGTGGACATGGTCTTATGGTTAGAGGGTATCGTCCTGTCATCAACACTTTGGCCAAAGGTCTTGATATCCGAGTAGGCCACAGGTACGCCTTGCCTATTTGAATAGTTTTGGCCATTTACTTAGTGTTTTGCAGTCATAACCTCTGGTGTTTTTCCTTATCTCAGGGTTACTAATATAGTAAGGCGGTACAATGGAGTGAAGGTAACGACAGAAAACGGTGAAACATTTGTTGCTGATGCTGCAGTCATTGCTGTTCCTCTCGGAGTTTTAAAATCTGGAACGATAAAGTTCGAACCGAAGCTACCTGAGTGGAAACAAGAAGCAATCAACGACCTAGGAGTAGGTATCGAGAACAAGATCATACTCCATTTTGAGAAAGTCTTCTGGCCGAAAGTGGAGTTTCTAGGAGTGGTAGCTGAAACCTCCTACGGCTGCAGTTACTTTTTGAACCTGCACAAGGCCACGGGTCATCCTGTCCTGGTTTACATGCCGGCTGGTCAGCTCGCTAAAGACATTGAGAAAATGTCTGATGAAGCAGCTGCAAGTTTCGCCTTCTTGCAACTCCAGAGAATTCTTCCGGATGCATTGCCTCCGGTACAGTATCTTGTATCAAGGTGGGGATCGGATGTGAATTCACTGGGATCTTATAGCTACGATATCGTGGGAAAACCTCATGATCTCTACGAGAGGCTAAGGGTTCCAGTGGATAACTTATTCTTTGCCGGTGAAGCAACGAGCTCGAGCTTCCCTGGCTCGGTTCACGGCGCTTATTCAACTGGATTGATGGCAGCTGAAGATTGTAGGATGCGAGTTTTGGAGCGGTATGGTGAGTTAGATCTGTTTCAGCCTGTCATGGGTGAAGAAGGACCTTTCTCTGTTCCTCTTCTTATCTCCCGTCTCTAAACTCCCCCATCATTTGACTAGAAAGAACCTAAAGTCATGAAGGATTCTCTTGTGTCTTAATTTGAAACTATAATTATTCTCGTGTTGGATCGTTTAAAACATCTTTGGTTTGTTATTCAATAAATTTGAACATTATAATACATCCTTGTGATATTATTTATATATGACAATCATCTTTAAGAATTCAAGTATTCTCTTTTCTCACTTGTGCTTAAAGAATACTTGAATTGAACATCAACTGCAATTCATGTTCAATGATAACTATATTATTTATAGTTATAGTTTTCTCACTTGTTCTTAAATTCAAGTACAGTTTTAATTTACCGATAAATTAATAAAATATTAATTTATAAAGATATTTTCTCATTATCATGAATTTGAGAAATTTTGATTACAGAATAAAATACTTTTGTTATCATTCACATTTTAAAAAAAAAATTCTTAATTTATAATTTTGCCTATCATAATAGGATAAATTCAATTGTCTACTAGATTATCTAGGTAAAAATGATAAATGTTAGAAGTTTAGAGTTTAGAAAAATTTGCTATTACTACCCTTCATGGTAATGATGAAGTCGAATAAGACATTGCGGTACTTTTAGAACCAGTTACTTACTAAAGGTGCAATTATCGCATTTATGTCTTTCTATAATTTTTGGAGGCAATTTGAGAAGACAACAATAAAAAAGATTAGTGATAAGCTCCAAAAAAAGAATGCAAATTCAAGAATAGACAAACAACCATAGTCATATTTCACTAGATTTTTTTAAATTTATATGTATATATATATATATATATATTAGTTTAGTTGATTATTAATTTATAATATTGATGAGACCACTCTCATACCCCTATTCATCAAAACAATTTCTCAAAAACCTCTCAATGGTAAAAAGACAATATTACCCTTAATGAAGGTTGTTAAAGATTAAATATAATTAAATCGGTAAATGTTCAACAAAAAACACAATAGTTCAGTGGTTGCGAATTCCATGCGCATCCGCGCGCCTAGAGTTCGAATCCCACTATGCGGGGTACAACTAAGATGCGATAGGTACAACTGGAGGTACAACTAAGGGATATCTGGTACAACTGGATGTAGTTGTACATTCAATTTTCTTTTCAAAATTGTTAGAGGGTAGTTTCGTCATTTCATTAAAGAAGGGGATAGTGAGAATAAGTGGAGGTGATGCAGAAAAGAATTTCTGGTATAGAGGCACCAGAGAATTAAATTCTAAGATTTCTAAAAAAGTTATTATTTTATTATTTTATCGAAATATGTCATTTTTTACACTAGCCTAACTTGGGACCAGAAGAATTTATTAATTTATATCGAGTTTTAATTTAAAGAGTATTAATTTATAGAGGTTCTATTGTATTCTCTTTTCTACGTATTCTTTAAGACTTGCAGTCAAAAGAATGAACATGAACAACAAATTCAAGACTCATTCACATTTTATATAAACGTTAGAGGTTCAATTGAACATGAGAAGAAAGTAAAGAACGAGATGAACAAAATTTGAATTTTTAGGACCAATGTTGCAAAACGATAAACGACTGTGTATTGTAAATAAGAGTAACTTCAGGGGTATAATGATAAAACTTCGTAAATTTTTTTATTAGATTGGAGAAGATAAGAGTAGCAAAAACAGAGCTTTATCCTCTCAGAGTTGCTTCTACTTCTCTGTGTGAATCTTGAGGAGAACAATGGCGATGGCTATGGCGGTGGTTTCTTTCCCATCTCTACTCAACAAATCAACCTTACCCACTTCTCTCTTCACCCCAACCTTCCTCCCTGCAAAATCCTCTTCCCTTCTCATCAAATCATCACCCAAAACCAGATTCGTTGNAGATCTGTTTCAGCCTGTCATGGGTGAAGAAGGACCTTTCTCTGTTCCTCTTCTTATCTCCCGTCTCTAAACTCCCCCATCATTTGACTAGAAAGAACCTAAAGTCATGAAGGATTCTCTTGTGTCTTAATTTGAAACTATAATTATTCTCGTGTTGGATCGTTTAAAACATCTTTGGTTTGTTATTCAATAAATTTGAACATTATAATACATCCTTGTGATATTATTTATATATGACAATCATCTTTAAGAATTCAAGTATTCTCTTTTCTCACTTGTGCTTAAAGAATACTTGAATTGAACATCAACTGCAATTCATGTTCAATGATAACTATATTATTTATAGTTATAGTTTTCTCACTTGTTCTTAAATTCAAGTACAGTTTTAATTTACCGATAAATTAATAAAATATTAATTTATAAAGATATTTTCTCATTATCATGAATTTGAGAAATTTTGATTACAGAATAAAATACTTTTGTTATCATTCACATTTTAAAAAAAAAATTCTTAATTTATAATTTTGCCTATCATAATAGGATAAATTCAATTGTCTACTAGATTATCTAGGTAAAAATGATAAATGTTAGAAGTTTAGAGTTTAGAAAAATTTGCTATTACTACCCTTCATGGTAATGATGAAGTCGAATAAGACATTGCGGTACTTTTAGAACCAGTTACTTACTAAAGGTGCAATTATCGCATTTATGTCTTTCTATAATTTTTGGAGGCAATTTGAGAAGACAACAATAAAAAAGATTAGTGATAAGCTCCAAAAAAAGAATGCAAATTCAAGAATAGACAAACAACCATAGTCATATTTCACTAGATTTTTTTAAATTTATATGTATATATATATATATATATATTAGTTTAGTTGATTATTAATTTATAATATTGATGAGACCACTCTCATACCCCTATTCATCAAAACAATTTCTCAAAAACCTCTCAATGGTAAAAAGACAATATTACCCTTAATGAAGGTTGTTAAAGATTAAATATAATTAAATCGGTAAATGTTCAACAAAAAACACAATAGTTCAGTGGTTGCGAATTCCATGCGCATCCGCGCGCCTAGAGTTCGAATCCCACTATGCGGGGTACAACTAAGATGCGATAGGTACAACTGGAGGTACAACTAAGGGATATCTGGTACAACTGGATGTAGTTGTACATTCAATTTTCTTTTCAAAATTGTTAGAGGGTAGTTTCGTCATTTCATTAAAGAAGGGGATAGTGAGAATAAGTGGAGGTGATGCAGAAAAGAATTTCTGGTATAGAGGCACCAGAGAATTAAATTCTAAGATTTCTAAAAAAGTTATTATTTTATTATTTTATCGAAATATGTCATTTTTTACACTAGCCTAACTTGGGACCAGAAGAATTTATTAATTTATATCGAGTTTTAATTTAAAGAGTATTAATTTATAGAGGTTCTATTGTATTCTCTTTTCTACGTATTCTTTAAGACTTGCAGTCAAAAGAATGAACATGAACAACAAATTCAAGACTCATTCACATTTTATATAAACGTTAGAGGTTCAATTGAACATGAGAAGAAAGTAAAGAACGAGATGAACAAAATTTGAATTTTTAGGACCAATGTTGCAAAACGATAAACGACTGTGTATTGTAAATAAGAGTAACTTCAGGGGTATAATGATAAAACTTCGTAAATTTTTTTATTAGATTGGAGAAGATAAGAGTAGCAAAAACAGAGCTTTATCCTCTCAGAGTTGCTTCTACTTCTCTGTGTGAATCTTGAGGAGAACAATGGCGATGGCTATGGCGGTGGTTTCTTTCCCATCTCTACTCAACAAATCAACCTTACCCACTTCTCTCTTCACCCCAACCTTCCTCCCTGCAAAATCCTCTTCCCTTCTCATCAAATCATCACCCAAAACCAGATTCGTTGTCTCTTCCTCCATGGAAGCTGGAATCGGAGTAATGGGTTCAAAGCTCGGAATGATGACTTTCTTCGAAGACGACGGCACAGTCGTCCCAGTAACAGTCGTCGGATTCCGCGAAGGCAACATCGTAACCCAAATCAAAACCCTAGCCACCGACGGTTACGACGCGGTTCAAATCGGTTACCGTAGGGTACGCGACAAGAAGCTAACTAAACCGGAAACCGGTCATCTCCTAAAAGCCGGTACGATTCCAATGAGACATTTACAAGAGTTCAGGCTAACGAACGTGGAAGGATTCGAAACGAACCAGAAGCTCGTGTTCGACGAGATATTCAAAGAAGGTGATCTTGTAGACGTGGCGGGGACGACGATTGGGAAAGGGTTTCAAGGAGGAATCAAAAGGCATCATTTCAAGAGAGGTCAGATGACTCATGGTTCCAAGAGTCATCGTGCTTTGGGTTCGATTGGTGCTGGTACTACTCCTGGAAGGGTTTACAAAGGGAAGAAGATGCCTGGGAGAATGGGAGGAACGAGGACTAAGATCAGGAAGCTTAAGATTGTTAAAGTTGATAAGGAGCTTAATGTTGTTATGATCAAAGGTGCTTTGCCTGGTAAGCCTGGCAACCTTCTTCGTATTACTCCTGCTAAAATCGTCGGTCTTAATATTCCCAAGAACTAGTTGAGACTTCAGACAACAACATCAAGACTTGTTTTGTTTTGTAATGTTTTGACTTTGTTTTAAATCTATCTTTAATTATTGTATCGAAATTTCGGAATCTGGATTTTGATGTCTAAGGATCTTTCCCAGTTCATATTCAAATATTCAAGGAACTAATGTAAGAACAAGAGTAGTGAAGTAGTAACAAAGCAATATTAGGATGTCATACTCAAAAACCATATATTTATAGTTTTAAGGGGTTAAAATTGTACATGAGATCATATGATAGGAAGAAAAAAATGAACATATATAAATATAAATTTTTATGATATGTTTTTTGGGATTTTAAAGAATGGTTGAGAAGCTCTCAATAGGATCAGATTCTTCAAGCATAGAAGCAGCTTGGAAGCAATCAGTAGCATCAGCTATACGTCCATCAGATTTATGAACCATTCCTAGGTAATACCAAGCTTTTCGGTTTGTTGGATCAATCCTCAATGCATCAGAGAGCAAGCTTCTCGCTACGGGTAGAGTCGGCTGATGATCTTTCCCTCTTTCAGACAACAATGCTCCAACCGCTACTTTGCAAGGAACCGATGATCCGTCTAGTAATAAACCATCTAAGAAAGCTGCTAACGCGGGTTTAAACTCCTTTCTTCCTTCCCACATTCGACCTGATCATCCCAAAGATTTCAAACCGAATTTGAGTAAATCAAGAAATGGTTTCTAAGAGATTAGTTAAATGTGTTCTTGTTCTTGCCTTCTGTATGTAGCATTGAAGCAGAGTATTGTTTCAGCTCCCCGGCCTTTTTCAAACAGACTTCTACGTCGTTCCAATGGGAAAGGCTTGAGTAAAGATAAGCCAAGCCATGCCACACTTCAAACTCATTCACTTTGTCTTCCTCCATCTGTTATTGTAAAACGTCTTCAATAAAAGAAGGAAGGTGATCTCAATAGATTAGAAAACAAACGAGATTTAGAAACCTGAGAAAGTGTTCTGAGAGGTCCGAAAGATTTCCTTTGCGCTTGAACCAATGCAAGAAGGTAACGATAAGTCTCTACAGCTTCTGTTGGATTTGACTGAGAGATCTTCAGCTTTGCTTTTAGTCTCAAGAGAGGTCCTTGATCCCACTTTGCGGTTTCATCTAATGCAGCATCGGTCACAACTTCAGCTTCTGAAAACCGTTGCTGAGCGGACAAAACAAGCGCGAGAAATCTCCATCCTTTTAACACAGACCCTCCCGTTGCATCGATGAACTCTTTAGCGTAACGTGACGCAGCTTTTAAGTTCCGTTGCTCAGCGTATTGAACACCTAACTCAAAGATCAAATCAGGATTGTTGTGCTCAAAAGCTATAGCTCCATCTAATGCTTTCAATGATTCTGATTGAAGCCGAGACCTTTCGAAATCCGACGTGGGAACTTTAGCTTGCTTCCCTAAACAAAGTCCTAACATCCTCAAACCAACGCCTTTCAAATGCTCATCCATACCTTCAGCATTGTTTATAGCTCTCTGCGCATAACCCGAACCTTCTGCAGCTAAAGAAGGCTCTTCACTGCAAAGCTTAGCAGCTAACAAAAGTGCCACAAGATCATCAGGTTGTTCGTGTTTATGCAGAGACTTTCTAAGAAGGTTAACCGCAGCACTGTTTTGACCAGCTGCACTATAAGAAAGAGCCAAAGTGTTCCAACGCTCAATACGGCTATACACACCAGGCATTACTTCTTCAAGCTGCTTGGCGAGAACCGAGGTCTGACTACATAAAGATAACGCAAAGGTAAGGTGCTCAAACACAGAGGGATCCCATTTAGCTTTCCCGAGGTTAAACTTCTTTAAAAGAATCATTAGAAGAAGAATGGCTTCTTCTAAGTTGTTTCTAGGTATGTATGAGCCCTCCATCTGAGAACCTAAGCTCGGGGGACTCGCTTCAACTCCAGAATGTAGAAGAAAGACTGCAAAATCTTTCTGAATCCTCGCACAACAGTCATTATCAAGATTCCATTGGCTTAAAAGCGCGCGTCTGTAAGAGGATATTGCTTCTTGGTAGTCACCACATTCTTTCCATAGCGCAGGAAGTAGCTCAACGGCGCGGCTAACGGTTTCTTGAAGTTTGTTATCTACTTGAGCATCTGGTATCCCTTGCTGGAATATTTTCTCAACAGAATCAAGAACACTCCTGCATTCGTGTGCAGCCTCTGCAAAATAAAACAACCAACAAGGAATTAAAGACTCAGAGTCATCACATTCTCATGTTTTTCAAACTGTCTTGTGTACATTTATAAGATGTAAGTGTAAAAGCAATCAGAATGAGCCTCACAGTTAAAAGAGAGAAACTTTACCTGTTATTCTCCCAAGCTTTTGAAGGGATTTGGCTTTCAAGTAGATAGCTTCAAGGACCAAGTTAGCAGCATGTTGAGAAACTAATTGCTGTGGTTCACGGGGACGGTTTTTCTTAGTAGCAGGTTTCTCAGGAGGGACAGAAACCTGTAACCGCTGGATAGCTGCTTGAAGGTCAATACCTTCAAAGACACGAAGTGCACCTTCTAAATTCCCTCTTTGGTACTCCAATCTACCAAGAAGTGACCTTGCTTCCTGTAACCAAAGAAAGAAGCAAAATCTAAAGACTACTCCTTTGCTTCCTATAAAGTTTGGATTGATGGGAACAAACCTCGAAATTAAGAGATAAGCCTTCTCTCAAAGAAGTTTCAGCTTCTTGGATGTTTCCTTCATCAAGCTTTGCTTCAACTTCAGATGTTTTAATGCAAATACCATTTGCACATAGTTGTCTGATGATCTCATCATCCCCGTTCTCGCTAAAATCCGCGGACTGATTCCCGAGCATTGTTTCTTCCACCTTTTTAGACTTAATAAACCCGCATCAAAGCAATATCTCTTATCTTTTCAATACTCCAAAGATCATACATCCACCGTAACTAGTAGCAACTGCATCACTTGTAACAATAAAAATAAAAACATGAATTTTCTTAAGTCAACGCAAGTTCCTTTTGCTCGATCACAATCAAAAACTTTTCCAAAGGTAACAACAACAAACATTTTTACTTTCTTGAGACAAAATCCAAAGAAATTGAAATCATTATCTTGAAAGGACCCACCAAAAATGGAAGCTTAAAAGACAAAAAAAAAAAAAAGAACTTTGTAATCTTTCTCACTTTTTATTATTACCTTAAAAACAATTCGAGACTTACGACCTCTACATATTCCTTTGATCTGTTCATCAGCAAAACTATATATAATGACAAAAAATGAATTTCCTAATTCTTGTTTGTTCCACATTCAACCAAAAAAAAAACAAAAAGAGAGATTGCAATGTGGGAGTGTCGGTCCTTTACAAAAAAAAACAAAACCAATTTGCTTTTGTAAGGTTTCAAAAAAACAATGATGAAATCGAAACTCAATCGATCAGGAAAAAAACAAAAGCCAATTTCGTGGGGGAGGGAGAATGATGAATCTACCGTACCTACGATCATCCGCTTCATGGTTCCCTCCAGACACCCGATCGAATCAAGGACGCACAGAAGATGAAGCTGCACTAACGAATTTTGCGGCGAAAATTCGGATCTGAAAAGAAAGGGAATTAATTAGAAAGAGAGAACACTTTTTGATCTTTTGGGTTTATTTTTTTTAATTTGGTTATAATAAGAATGTGTTTTTTTTTAAAGGCGTAACAGAGTCTTTAGGAGCCGTACGTGCTTCCGGTGTTGCACAACGTGAACGGGGGAGGTAATAGAAGAACGAAACACCCAAAACACAACACAACACAACACAAGAGACCACTGTTTTGTTTTGTCTTAAAGCTCTCTCTTTCTCTCTTATGTAATTTCGCATGTTCATTAGGGGTAGTATTGTCTTCTTGACGGTTACTAAACTTGAGATCAAACCTTTTCATTCACTAAGAGGCTTTCAAGTCTGTCTATCTAGGTGCAGCACAGACTCTAATTTATCTAATGGCTTAGCTTAAATGAAAGCCCTCTTATAGAAATAATCGTTGTTAGTGTTTTTTTTTTCCACATTACAAAAACCATTATTATTTGTTATTATATTTTATCAGAATGTTAAACTTTATTGAATGAGGACAAACTATCTGAATTTGAATTAATAATTAAATTCTAACAAAGACAAGAACACTTTGGTCCTCATCAATGATTTTATAACACAATAGAGAATGCTTAAATACACTAGAAAATAATTAACTAACTAGTTAAGAACGTGGCATCTGAGCAAGAAAACATACTCCCACTAATTAAGAGTTACATAAGTTTTTTGATCATACATAATTAAATTAATATAATTTGTGCGTAGAAATTTTAAGAAAATCTAATAAAATAGAATTAAGAAGAAAAAAAGGTCTACATGATCTTACATATTGGAACAGATGGAGTATAAATAACTAAAACTTTAGGCCACTTCTTCTTCTCCCCCAAGTGGTCTCTCATCAGTTTCACCAATACCTGCTTAGAAATTCGAATTTCAGTTGTATCGTTTAGAAACCGTATGGTAGGTGGGTCGGCAAGAGATACACTTTGCAGTCTTAACTTACGCACAACTCTTTCAGAAAAGTTATGGACGTTTCCACTTTCAAAGAGGATACGAATTACTTTTCCGTCAACCGAACAGGTGGATATAGCATGGTATGGTAGCCACAACAAGTCAAGTTGTTGTTCAATTAAGATGGCTCGGTCCCGAGCTTCCCGAACCGTGGAAAAATCAAATTGCTTCACATTCGTTCGCAATTGGGGACGTAAACCGGAAATAAACAGGCTGGTCAGTTGTTGTTCAGACTCGTGAACGTCGTTGTCGATTTTATCTGACATCATGTCCAAGAATTTTGTAGCGTAAGCTTCCACTGATTGAGATCCTTGCTTGAGATTGCGAGATCTTTGTACAAAAGCCTTGCACACCTTCTTCCACCAAGCTAGAGCTCCTCCGCTAAACCGTGATGATGTTACCATATTGAAAGGATCTTGTCTCTTTTTTTCAGAGTTACGGGAATGATTCTTAATTAAAAAAGATCTTTGGAACCCTATTTATATAAACCATAAACGTGCAAAGAGTATGAAGTTGAAAAAGGAATCAAATAATAAAACATCCAAACAAAATAAACCTATTCCTAAACAAGATATGAGTTGCCAAGAAGATAAGGATTGAGTTTTGTTTAGGAGTTATTTAATACAAAGGCTTTTCTATTAAGAATAGGATTAGTGTTATATAAATAAGGGTGTCGAGCTATGACATAACCTTTTAGAAATTTTGTGAAATTGAGAGCTTTAGTTTTTAGTAAATTTTTAAAAACTAATAAAGAAAGTTGTTCTTTAGTCTTGATCTCGAAGTTCTGTTAGCATACTTGAAATTTGAAAACTAGAATGTCGATACAAAAATGTAAAACAAAAAGGAAGAAAAAATGCTCTGTTATTTTTAGCCACTGGTCAATGACGGTCAGCAACTACGATTGGGCCATTAAAATGCATTTGGCCCAAAATCAGTTTAGATGTGTTTTATTTTTTTGCAAACACAACACATAACACTGACACATGTGACATACTCGTTTATAAATCGTACACCAAATCTGGGTGTTTCTTCTTTCTCTGTCTTTTTTGCCAATAATATACCAGCAACTTCTTTATCAGAAGACTCTTTTATAAATATATAAATGAGATGAGTTTTAATGACTTTAGCATTTCCTACTTAATGATACTAGTATAACTACAAAAGCGTTAGGTAGCAATTACACTTCTAATAAGACGATTCAAATCAATCATATTCAATCCCCTTAACCCAAATTCTACTTTTCTTTCTTTTCACATTTTATTTATTTACTATTAACAAAAAAAAAATTGAAAATCCTCCAAAGTAAATAAGTTTGGAATGGTGAAGCATTTCAATTACTAGCAAAGCAATATTCTCAATTTTGTGGAGAAAATAATTGAAGATATGTAGGTAACTAGAGTTCCACAACCCCACGTAATAGGTAATTGTTACAAAAGGTGCAAGGACCTCTAGGATTCGAATAATTTGCTAGCTTTTTTTTTGTTAAAAATTCATCTACTTATCACATTGAATTGTGCAAGCTTGGTTTTTGTTACTAATAGAAATCAATTAACTCAAAGTACATGTACAGTATATGTTAATTTAATACGCAAACACTGACTGTCCTTTTCATCACTCTCTTTGGCATTGGGAAACATTTAAAGCTTAAACGTTAGGCCTCCATTCATTTGTCTTAATTCAAAATTATTTAAGTTAGTTCTTACGTAAAGTCAATCATCAAATCATGTAGTATAATTATATAATTATTAATATATATATATCTATCAAAATACTTCATTGTTTATCTTTACTATTATTATTTCATATATTATAAATCATGTATTTTGTTCTCCAACAGATTAATTAATTTGAATTATTTGTAGTATTATACAGGTACATTATTGCGTGAATTAGTTGTGCACTGCATGCATTTATTAGACAAGACCTTGACCTCTTGGCTTAACATCTTAAGTCATCGTATAAAGCTTAGCATAGCTAGAGTTTAGTGGCATCCTTATCAAACAATTATTAAAAACAACTATCGAAATATTAATTCAAAAAATAAAAATAATAATAGTATTCATTTACTCATACGGTGAGACTCATATATATTGCATGCATAACTAAATTTTTGTATGGTGATTATTTTTTAACAATTTTTTTCTTCTATATATAATCTTTTTGCTAAAGTATTGCTATATATGTCAGTTGCATGAATATTATTTTGAAAACAAGATGTAATATGTTTTTCTTTCTATATGAAAAACCAGGAGTTGGAGAATCTAGAAATAACAGTGTTTTACCCTTTAAAAGTTTAAAGAACACAAATGTGTTTAATTTCTTTGTTCCCGAGGCTGCCAAGTGGGTGAGTAGTGGTGATGTCTCGTCGTTGAGTTTTCTTTGAGGAGTACATAAGATGGATCCCATTTTCTTTGTCTGTTTAAGTTTGGCCGTATCATTAGCCATGCACATCACGCGATATAATGAACCATATTTTCCAAGAAATAACATAACGTTAAATTCAGGAGGTAAAGATTCATAAAGTAAATTTTGGTTATTTTCTTTGTCACCAAACAACCTTTTTTCTTTCTGCTTGCTTTGTTATATCTAGCTCGATACATATTACAAGTAGATTAGTCGCATTTGGATATACCATTGGGTTGCGCGGGCACGTGTGTGAACTGTGAATTGGATCTTCTTTAGTACTTATCAAATTGTTAGTACGTAACATCATACTGTATAGTATATGGTTGAATATTTGAATTATATTGTTTTCGGAAAGTTTTTTTTTTTGAAATTCCAAATTAGGAATTGGAACTTCTTTAGTACTTATCTAATTGTTAGTACGTAACTTCATACTGTATACTTTGGTTGAAGACTTGAATTATATTGTTTTCGGAAAGTTTTTTGTTTTTTTTAATTCCAAATTAGGAAAAGTTAGGAATTTATAATACGCGGTTTGCTTTAGAATGTTGCACTTTTGTTGATCAATAAATAAATAAATTTCACTTACAGATTAACTATATCATACATAAATTAAATATACTAATATACTTATATTCGCGAAAATAAAGCACATACGTTATTGTTTATACGTAGCTCTATGATTAAAAAAGCAGCCAATGATTGTAAATATTACGAACAGTCTGGCAATCTAAAGCCTTCTTTGTATTGCTTCACCCCTAAGGTTTAAGTTTAGTGAACTAACTTTATACAATATGTGGAACATGTATAATCCATATAAATTAACCACAATACTTGTGAAATGTTAAATTTGATTGCATCGAGATTTTTTTTTTTTTTTTGGCAGATCAAAGATATGACTGGTGAGTTCCTCTATTTCCAGAAATAACTAAATAAAATGTGTCCTACTTAATTACTTATGCATAAAAAAAATTTATAGATATATTGTGTGAAATCTTGTGCTGGACAGTAATCAATTGATTCATTACAGATAACTAATGGATAGCTAGAGATCAAGCTTGGTAAAACATCAAATGTTATGATACACCACATACAAAATCAGTAATTATCAGGATGTAAAAGATTAGAATAGGCACTATCTATACAATAAAGATCAATATGGATGCATCATAGTATATATCTCGGAAACAAAAGTACAAGTATTTGTGGTATGTCATTTTAGCTCGAAACTCAAGAGTCGTGTTGTAGTAAGAAATTATTTAACAACAACAACTCAAAGTTAAAATAGTAACGAACAGAAAATTGTAACTATATATACATGTATCACGTAGCTGCTGCTACCACAACAACTCACAAGTCATTAAGTTTCATGATAACTATAATGGCTTTATCATCATCAATATCAAATCACAAGATTCTAAAAACACTAATGTTTTTGCTGATCATAAACTTCTTATACCTAATTCAAACTACTTCATCTGTGACCAGTTCCGATTCCAACTCCCACTTCTCAAGATTCTCGAGACATCGTCAAAGCTCACCATCATCAAGAACCAAACAAGGGTTTCTCGAATCGGTCCAAGAGAGTAAGAACCATGCTCTCTTGGCTCGTTCTCTCGCTTTCAATCTCACGCTTTCCCATAGAACCGCACAAACCCACACGTTCGATCCCATCCACGACTGCCTTGAGCTGCTCGACAACACACTTGACATGTTGTCTCGCATACATGCTGATAACGACGAAGAAGATGTTCATACATGGCTAAGCGCAGCCCTCACGAACCAAGATACTTGTGAGCAGAGCCTTCAAGAGAAATCCAAGTCATACAAACACGGACCCGCGATGGATTTCGTCGCAAGAAACCTCACCGGTTTGTTGACTAACTCGCTCAACTTGTTCCTATCCGTGAAATCGAAACACCGGAGACTCTTGTCAGAACAAGACTCGTTCCCCACGTTCGTAACTTCACCAGAGCAACGAAGGCTTCTAGAAGCTTCGGTTGAGGAGCTGAAGGTTGACGCGGTCGTTGCTGCCGACGGAAGCGGGACACACAAAACCATAGGAGAAGCGTTGTTGTCTACGTCATTGGCGAGCAGTACCGAGGGCAGAACCGTAATTCACCTGAAAGCTGGAACCTATCATGAGAACATCAACATTCCGACGAAGCAAAAGAACGTTATGTTAGTTGGTGACGGTAAGGGTATAACGGTCATTATTGGTAGCAGAAGTAACAGAGGTGGCTGGACTACTTACAAAACTGCCACCGTCGGTAAGTTTCAATAAATTTACTTTTATTTTCGGTTTAATCTTTTAATTTATTCTCGGTTCGGTTCGGTTCGGTTATCGATTTCAAATGATTTGATACGGTTTTGGTGGTTTGAAAGCCGCGATGGGAGAGGGGTTCATAGCGCGGGACATAACATTCGTGAACAACGCCGGACCTCAATCGGAGCAAGCGGTGGCGCTCCGTGTCGGAGCAGATAAATCCGTCGTGTATCGATGCTCCGTCGTAGGATACCAAGATTCACTCTACACACACTCTAACCGACAATTCTACAGAGAGACAGATATCACCGGAACCGTCGATTTCATCTTCGGGAACTCCGCCGTCGTGTTCCAGTCATGCAACATCGCCGCGCGTAAACCGTTACCGGGTCAGAAAAACTTCGTGACGGCGCAAGGACGGAAAGATCCGGGTCAAAACACCGGGATCTCGATTCAGAACTGTAAAATCACGGCGGAGTCGATGACTTATCTAGGTCGGCCGTGGAAGGCGTATTCGAGGACGGTGGTGATGCAATCGTATCTCGGCGGGTCGATTGATCCGTCGGGTTGGTCTCCTTGGTCCGGTGGTTTTGGTCTCAAGTCTCTGTATTACGGCGAATTTGGGAATTCGGGTCCTGGATCATCGGTTTCGGGTCGGGTTAAATGGAGTAGGTACCATTCGGCTTTGACGATGACGGAAGCGGAAAAATTCACTGTGGCGGGTTTTATTAACGGCAATATGTGGTTGCCGTCAACGGGCGTTAGTTTCGACTCTGGACTTATCAAGTGAAGTGAGCTCTCTCGTTTGAATATAATTAATTTCTCAAATTGTGTTTGTTATATAGTCATTAATGTTGAATTGTGATTAAAGGAAATGGGTGTGATAAATTATTCTTAATTAGTTAAAACTGTGTGTTTGTAATTTAATAGTTTTATACACTCCCTTTTCGTTTTATACATTTGTATACTTGGGTGTAACTTAAAAACAAAATAAATGTTCTCCAATAAAAATCTTAATATGTTGCAGAATTGTTTATACTAATGTTTTACATTTAAAGAATCATAATTTTGTTGAAGTAAACTGTTAGAAACTTGAAGATTTTACACAGTAACCTGTAAATTAAAATTTTGTGAATCATTGATTAATTGGATACAAATGACTTGCATGCGGATAAGTGCTAATCCCGTCCATTAGTGGGTTTGAGGCCTGCATTATAAGTGAAGATAAAGAGATTTTAAAAGCCCATTGTTATAGACTTTTGCCATAAATAATCTTGGATTAGAAATGTATGTTCTCCCTTCTGTTTTCTTCTTATTTGGTCAACTTATTTCTTTTGTTCTTTTCTGTTAAGGCACATATTTGGTAGAGCGACCGGATTAAATTGTGATATATATTGTACTCAAGTGGATTTCATAGAATTATTTGGTCAAATGGTTGGTCTATGAATCAATAGTATATACATTATGTATGCTACATACGATGTCTTTGAGGTTTTCGGAGATATTTCATGTATACGCCCAAAACTTATCAAAATTATGTATAATGCAGTTTCTTTTGTATGTCCTCTTTTTAAAAAAACAATCTGCGGAAATTATGGAAAATCGGGTATTATGGTCGTTTAAACCATGCATGATTTGCATCATAATGGATGAATTTGACATTTAATTTTAGACCACCATGAGAGTTAGTGTGGTTTATATAACATACTATTACTGTGCACGTGTTACAAAAATTATTTGTTTAACTATTAGTACTTAGCTAAGAATGATTCCTTCAAACATAGTTAATTAAATTTGTATGTTTTGATATTCTGGACATGCAAAGTTAAGGGTGTAAAGATTTTCTTGTTCAAGACTTCTAGTGTCATGTCGATACTAATCATCTACGTATAAACATATTGTGATTTGCGGTTGCGGATGTATAGACGCGTTGAAACTTGTAATTTCTAAGCGAATAGAAAGATTTAAAAGTATATTGTGTGAGAGACTTTACCAACTAACCATAATTGAAGAATAGTGATAAATAATAATTAGAAAGTTTAGAATATGAATAGTACTAGTATAAAAGAGATAAGTTAATTGGGAAGTGGTCTTCGTTTTGAGTATTAAAATCTTGCCTCTCTAACCATAGGCAAGATTGTCCCACCTTTTTATTTTTTTTCCACGGTTCTGTTTTCTTTAAAACTCAATACATTAATCAAATAAATGAACAATATACATAGATATTTTGCATGTACGTGTGTGTATACGTATCTGTACATTAAATTTATCCCACGTGCAAATCTTTTGTTTCTTTAGGCCATGTTTATCGGTAGATCACATGGGTGATCTTGGGGCTTTTAAAATTAAAATTTATTGAACAGTACCCATAAGATCAGCCCAATTGATCTTAAATAAGATCAGTTCTTCCCACTGATCTAAAGGTGACGTGTCACACGGAAAGCTTGGTTTCAATTTTTTTTTCCTTCGACATTTTTTTTTCTTCGACATTTTTTTTCTTCTTCTCTCGCAAATGGCGACAAAGCGAAACGGCGACTACGACCACATCGCCGATGGATCCTCCTCCGCCGCGAAACCCTATCCATGATTCCGATCCTGAACCAAACACCGTGTCGATTTCTCCAAGCGACGAATCCTCAATCCGCGCTAAAGCTTCCACCTTCTTCGTTGAATTGCGAGCAGAGAGGAAGGAATCATCAACAGAGAAAAAAAATGGTAAATTTGCTTCGTCTTTCGTGAATTTGAGTTTTCGGGATTTGATATTATTGTTTGTTTTGGTTTGACCTAAGTCTTCTTCTAACAAAGGTTTCTTCATTCTTCGTTGATTTAGTTTTCTGTAAGCGATTGGTTATAGGGGTTTCTTCTTTCTTCTAACACATGGTAACTTTTTCTTCTTTTATGTTTGGGAATTTAGGGTTTGTTCGATTAGCCTATGCTTGAATTGTGTGTGAGCTTGAATTGTTCTCTTTAGTGGTTTATCTAACCAGTAGAAAAAGGTGTGATTTTGATAATGGTTTGACATTATCTAGAGATGTAACCACTGGGCTTAGTCTCTCGCTCTCGCTAGTTTCTTGTTACACTTCTGTTGCTCGCTGTTGCAAAATATCACTTATGGAACTGATGAATTAGAAAAAGCTTTAATGGTAGGCTCTTGCAGATGTGTTTTAGCCATCATCACTCTTTAATTATTTTTCCTAGTTACATTTACCATGACCAAGCTTGAGAAGCTTTAAGGTGATATTGATTAAATTGACAAACGCAAAGGGACAGTTTAAAGTGATATGTTTTGTAGCTAGTGTAGTGCTGATTGACATGTTTTTATTGAGATTGCTGCTTATATACTGCAATTTCTCAAGTTTACTCTCAAGTAGAAGAGATTTGCAATTTGTTTCAGTTGTTTTAAGCTTTTTTTATTGGTATATCTTTGGCACTTGATGATGGTATTATAAGCTTACGGATTTGTGCAATTTGCCTTGTGTAGCTTTCAGTGAGAAACTGTTTCATCAGAGGATCCGTGGTAAGGTACGTGCAGTTACCTAAAGATGGACTCAATGTTTTTAAACTGCTCCTTCTCCTTATGTAGAACTAGTAGAAATCACTGAGTTACAAAATGAGGTTTGTCTTGGCCTTAACATCAGTTTCCTGAAACCAACACAACGTTGATCTGTGATACATACATTGCCCCAATATTCTATGATACATTTCAATGTGTGATGATGATATGGCAATGAGAAATGTACCTCTGGCAGGTGATACATATACCGCATAGGCTCATCAGTGTACAAGTTTTTATTGTTGAATCATAGAGCTTACCAGTGGGGGAATTCAAAGCAAATAGTATTGCTTAGTCTGCGGCATTTACAAGTCTATTTGTTTACACAATTGTGCATCATCAATGTGATGAACAACAACTCCTCCCCCTCCCCCAAGAGTTCGAGTTTGTTTTTTTTTTTTAAATTTTATTTACAATGTTTTTTTTGTTTCATAAAAATATGGCATTGTATTTTGAATTTTAATAAAATTTTTATAAGTTTGCAATTAAAATGTTATTTTATAAAAGTTTTAAATTGTTTATAGTTCTAAAAAAATATTATATTATTAAATCTTAAGATCTTATACCTGTTCTCCCAATAACTAACTTCTTAACAAAAGTTCTTAAGACCTGATCTTACAATATTTTTACAATATTTCTCCTCTAAGATCACCCTCACCTGATCCCCCTATAAACATGCCCTTATAACCACCGAAATTCTCATCCTTACGGTCAATCTCTTATTAAATTTTCAATGTTTTATATAAGCACGACGACTCTCTTCACGCAATATGTTCAAGCATTAAGTTACAAACACTATTCTTGAGTCATGTGGTTTGGCTCGTCGGATAAAATCATACGTTTTGAGGTTTGTAATATAAAAGAAAAGGGAAGCGCCGTCATGTTATCTATACATACCGGAGAAAGTAAAACGGGATCACGTCAGCAACAGTTACAGAGCAAAGTCGTCGACAGTTGTAACGTCAAGCTTAATCAGCCGGCTTCCTTCTTTTTAACATAGCGTAATAAATAAAGCAATACCACACACTTTTTTTTTATTTTCTGAACTCGAACGAAATTATTACATCAGAAAAACATGGCGTAAGTAATGACGTGTCTTTTCACACGTTTCTGATTTTAAACGTCATTCTTGAGTTTAACAACATTTGTCACTGTTACTGAGTGTCCAATAGCATTTTTTCTTTTAGTATTGGTTTTACTTTTTTTTTAGTTGGATGGTTTAATCAACTACTAGTACTCCTCAACGAACTGATTTATTATTAATAGTTAATAAAAAATTAAGAGGAGAATCAAAGAAAACGAATGGTGTAGACTTGTGTAATTAAATATTAATTAAAATAATTAGAACAAAAACAAATTAAAAAGATAAAGAAGATAAGAGAGAAAGAAAAGTTGGGGGTGGGTAAAGGCCATAGCCATGTGCCTTCATGTGGTGGTTGGCCCATTTAGTGTCCCCACGCTACCACTTCTTCAACTCCTCTCCTCTTTTACTTCTTAATCTCATATGATTAATACCTTTGTTATTCATTTGGTTTCACTCCTAATATCAATTTTGTATATTGTTAAACACTTAAACTTTATGGTAGATGTAATTATACTGAAAGCTTATAGAAAGCTTTGTGGTATTTAAGGGATTTTGGAGCTTAATTTTGAAGAAGGGGAGATATATATGATAATGATTATATAAAAAAATAATTAATGGCGTGATAAATACGTCCGGCGGCAAAGTGGTAGGGAGAGAGTGATTAACACAAAAGAGATGGGACTAATGCTAAATTATAGCCTTAACCAAACGCAAATCGTATTCCTCAAGTCTCTCTTCTCTTCTTTTTTTCTCTTTTTGGCTTTTAATATTCATGAGTTGTCATTTGTATATTTTTGTTGCCCTTGCATGGTGAATATTTTGTAATATCTTTGATCACCTTCGAACACGTTTTATCTTTGATGATGCGAGCGACTAATTGATTAAGTTTTTAAATACTTTTTTCAGCCCAAAAGAATCATAGCTATTTTTTTTTTTCAATTTGGTTACTTTACGAACTAACTTATAGTTCAAACTCGGGATTGAATAAACTTCCTCAATCAGTCATTTTACAGGCGTTTGATTTTGGCTTGAATGATATATATCGAGAAGGTAATGAATCAATTAATCGATTTTTGGAGGGTTTTGTAAAATTTATTTTGCAATGATAACAAGCTTAGATGTTTTCCACCATCATTCTATCTTAGTCGTCATTAATTGTCAACTAATGTTAACATAAATACATATAGCTTACCTAATATATTATCATAATAGTCTCTATTAGCTGGTCACGTTAATTAATCCATACGCATTCGTCACTAAACTTAACCTTTTTATAAAAACCAACAAATAAACATAAAATCGTGGTTGGAATCTTATTCCATAATCTGATGTTGGCTCCTAATTGCTCCTTTTTCCGTTTATATATAACACAGCTACGAACCAGAAGTGCTTTGATCAATTTGCGTCTTTGTAAACATCTTCCGAATTATAATTTGTTTGAGTTGATGAGATGTATATTACAGCTAGCATATTGATGCTATGTTAGTATATTTATATAATTAATCTGTGTCTAGTGTTATATATTTCAAAGTGATCAAATATATATATATGTGTCCAAAATGGCCAAGTTCTGCTCATCTATTAGCATCACCTTTTCTTCTTCAAGCCAAAACATCGTTTTCCATTAATTTCACATTGATTTATTCAAGACTTTATAACCTTAAGGTGTGTATTATACTTATCCGAAATACATGGGTTTTGCTAATATACAAATTCACAATATTTCATTTTAAAATCCTAACACATATATAACATGAATTTACACATCTAATTATCCACCAGTAAACAATCTAACAGCCAATCCACTAAACCACAACAAACGACGACTCTCCAATCTTTTGAACTACTATTTATACAATTTTTGATGAAACATATTATACAAATTTAAAATAGTTGTTAGTAAACTCCCTAAAGTAAACCATAGAACTGCATTTATCTTGTCTCCACTAAAGAAAACTACCACTTAAACCTTCATTTCTCATATTTTTAGGCAACTTAATTTGACGGACCAATTAAGCTCCAAAATTCAATATTTCAATCTGTTAGCACATCTATTTTTCTTCATCTCTTCACGTTTTCTTTTTTTTCAATCCTACTCATAATTAAAACATGGATTAAAAAGTATCTTAAGAAAATATCTCTACCTAAGTTTAACTTTCAACTTTATAGATAATTTGAATAGTTGTGCGTCTTGTGACATAAAAAACCATATTTGTAAAATAAAAAAGGTTAAGTAAAAGGAAAATAAACGATATTATTCCTCTTTCTTCCTTTCTCTTTCTCTCTCTCTCCACCTCTTTGTTTTTATATTTAACCCTAATATTGTGTCATTCTCCCCAAAAAAAACGAAAAAGTTTTATAAAGGTTCTCAATCTCAAGTTCTCTTCTCTCTAAGAACCCAAACAATGGCCTCTGCAGACAAAACCATAAACACAGACGTCCCTGAAAAAGACGTTTTTGCCATCCACTTCCTCCAATCCCTCTCAAATCTCAGAACGTACACAAAACCTTTTTAATTCACCGGATACAACAAACTACCGTGTGAGGAAGATCAAGAAGGCTGCGTACGTTTCCATGGCCAGAGCGGCCGGAGGGTCTAGCCGGCTATGGAGCAGAGCCCTCTTGCGCCGAGCCACCAAAGGAAACAACAAGATCGTAAGATTTCCAAGGAGAAAGAGAAAGGTGACGTGGAAGATATCGTCAAAACGGAGGAGGAGTGACCAGAGAGCTCCGGTGGTGGAGGAGGCTGCCGAGAGGCTGAGGAATCTTGTTCCGGGAGGCGGAGGAATGGAGACGTCAAAGCTGATGGAAGAGACCGCTCATTACATCAAGTGCCTTAGTATGCAGGTCAAGGTCATGCAGTGTCTCGTTGATGGCTTATCTCCGAAATGATCATCAACTAATCATCATCATCAGTACGTGATCGATGTATATAGAGATACGACACATACATAGTATTGGATTGGGGTAATAATCATAACGCATATATATGTGTATATATATTCTTATATATAAACATACGTGTAAGATAGGATACATATATGAAATGTGTGGATATGTATTAGTCTCTAAGCAACGAAAGATTTTTTCTTTTTCTTTTTCTTGAATTTTGATAAAAGGGGATTTATTATTTATCATATGCTATACGGCCGCTTTAAACATTAGGGCTTGTGAACTTGCCGTTGGAGCTATGAACTAGCTACTTCTGTCTTTTTTTTCTTTCTTTTTTTTTCTTTTAAGCTACATATACTTGGTTGCTCAGGATTGTAATTCATGAATGATATATGTTTCTATGGATGGATTATATATATTTGTTATAATTTCTAAGGTAAATTATAGTGAAAGTAGATCTATCATAAAACATACCTTTTAATTTTTATGTATAGCTTATACATACATGATTGCTAATGTTTTTGAAAACATATATGATATACGTAGAGCTAGTAAATATGTATACACATATAATTTATTGAATCTATGATCTTATATTAATTGACTATTTTCTTGAACTAGTATCGCTTGAGTACTTGACATACATTAGAGGTTAAAGAATTTTGTAGAAAAATTATTGTACTCTAGTTTTATTTCTAATCACACACTACAATACTAGATTAGTAATGCCGGAATGAATCCAAATGCTAGCATAACAACATTATTAACAAAAAACTAGAAAACTGATTATTTGTTGTTTTTTTCTAATCACATCTTCTGTTGGAAGGATTTATCTACTAGTCGTATAATTAATAATATTATGCTATGCAGTTTGGTCATACTTCTATTTCATATGATTGTCCTACTTTGTCAATTCTTATACACGTGTACATATAAATAGACTAGTTGGGTCAATTTCCACATATTTCACATCAAACATTAAATTCGTGCATTTGTTTTCGTCTAGAATTCCACTGCATGAGTCGAATAATATTTGGACAAACTCCAAAGTTTTGTGGAATTATTAGATACCATATTTATCCACAAGTGTAACTGTGTAAAAAAAAAAAAAAATTCACAAAAAGGGAATTTGCATTATACTTGAAATACTACAAATTGATGAATCCAAGAGAAGGTTATTATAAACTCTGTACAAACATGTCATACTACAGAATCTTTCTTTCTTCTTCCCCAAAACAAGAAAAATACGATATATTGCACTTTCGATGTGCCTTGAATTACTTATGGTATACGATTAACTTTGGCTTTGTAGAAAACTTACATCAGCTTTCGTGTATCTCTCACAGATGAAATCTGATAATAGCTTCTCTCGATGTTTTGGGGAATAGCTAATCTGGTTTGATTTATATATAACACACCCATTAGATTGTTGAATCATGTTATTATGCCGCAGGCAATGGATCCTCCGGTGTGTGAGATTCTGATTCTTCGATGCCGTAATTCCATAGTTCTTTAAGCTCTCCTCTTATCAACCCCAGTATGACGACCAAACCTAGAGAGTAAACACATCAGGTTTTGTTCGAAGACAGAGTGTTCGAGAATAGAGGGAGGAAAGGAAACTTAAGCTTCTGATTTTACCAAGTGTGCAGGGAACGATGTATAAAAGCGCAGGCTGGCCATGCCCGTCCATAAGATACAGACCTAGATATGTCAGTAACAGACCTACAAAACATAACAAGAAGAAACAAGACAACTTACGTTACTTTCTATATGTAAGTTTCAAAGATTGTATATGTAAGCAGCCATCTCGATTAGCAAGACAAGTTACGTTGCTTTCTTGTTGGGAAAAACAACAGAATTCTGATCGTTCACTCTAAGTTAGTAAAGCGTGGACTTACCTATTCCATAGCCGATAGTCAACCAAAGGAAGTACCCATTTACTACTACCCTCTTTTTTATCTTGTCATATCTGAGATCAAAGAGTAGAGAAAGCATTAATTGTGGAGAGGAGTGAACAAGAAAGTCGTTGGAAAAATCCTGATGTATGAGTTGAGAGATTTACAAGACAGTTCAAAGATGGAATTCCAAGTTTGTTCTTGAATCTAACTGACTAAACGTACCTGGAAGCAAAGGAAATGAGCAAACCGGGGAAGAGGATGTCCCCAAAACCAATCATGTCATAACCACCCCAAGGATCAAAGAACCGAGGAATCCTTAATAGCATCGGAATGGACTCCCCACTGCTGCTGTCCCCTTGGGCAACCTACAAAGAAGGAATCTCAAATAAGAATATCACTAGCTAACTTGCAATGGTCTACAAGATTACTCAGCTTATAGACTTGGATAATATTGATAGGTTATTGAGTTATAAATTTATTTGTGTATGCAGTTGACAATACGACAAAGAAATACACCCCTGCAACTTTGCAATGATGTATTGTGACGGACCATACAAAATTTCTGTGTCACAAAGTAAACTGCAAATAAAGCAGTGATACCTTCCAAGTCTTCATAATAGATCAGATATATGAAGCACATTTTTTGTCAGAATTGTAGAAAAGAAACTGATATCACATAACAAGCCCAATTCTAACCTTATTGACTGTATCAATAGAAACGACAGATTATTACGGACATTATAAGAAAAACTCACCACAATCATAACGCTCTCGTGAAAAATCAGTGGTGATATAAAGACCCAGAAGATGTCATAGACAAACGCGCAGCAAAGAAGTACAGTAGCAACCTGGAGTACAGATCACTATCAGCATATTAACAGAGAAACATCACAAATCACTAAATAACAAACCAGATAAACTACCTTGATGTTAGGTAATCGAACTACTTGCAAGGCAGTGATCATCAAACATATGCCCTGTCAACAATATGAAGATAAATATTTCACACAGTGCAACCAAGAAACTAAAAATTCTCTACATGACCGCTTGCTTTAGAGAGGGGGATATGAAACTAAGTTGACAAATAAATCTGAAGCAGTAATAGAGAAAAAAAATGAAAGGAAAAGAGTTAAAAAGCATTTAGTGATGAAGAAAAGAGAGCTGCGAGAGTTACCAAAATGTCTTGGCCAACCCAAGAATACGATGTGTGCCGTTTTACAAACCAGAAAACAGCAAATGCCAAACAAACAATGTTCACTATAAGCGACATTACTGACATTGTCCCAAGCAAAGGGAGATTCACAGATTTCCGACCAAGATGTCTGCATTTTCTGCAAGTTGATCGACCATATATCCATAAGAAATGTTAACCAGAAAAAAGAGAAAAGTGAATAATCAGGAACAGTTCAGAATACCTCAATATAACTGCCGTAATAATGTTATGCATACCCTGAAACAACAGCCACTTTGTTAAATTGACTGAAAAACACATATACAATATAAATATCATAAACAGGTTCGAAACTACCAGATGGTAATGAAATTACCTGCATGCCACCGATGCAGAAAAATATGGTGAGCACCCATACAAACCATGATGACATGAAGTAGAAAAGGAGCAGCAGAAAGATGGAGGCGGTTACAATAAAAAATACAGCACCGGTGACACTTATATCAAGGATTTCTTTCTCTGGGTCATCTTTCCTGGTCCCAGTAGCAAATTCCTGGAAAATCAACCTTCGATATTTGAAAAGACATTTCGGTAATTCATCATTATAACAGGTACAGAGTCAAATAAATTGAAGTTTTGATCACCAAGTCCAAAAAATAACAAGATACTGTACACTAAGTGTATAGGAATATAAAGGCAGTTAGTTGTGTATGATATGTAACTGCAGCACGCAAAAGAGCTTTAACTCTTGATTTCCAGTATAGCTACCAAAGAAGAATACCCAAAAAGGACTTGAAAGATGTTAACCTTCGCTAATATGCTGTAAGATTCATTAGCTTGGTCAGGATCTGTAAGATCTGACCATAGTGATGCAACAACAACAGTTCCAACAGCCATGAGCAGTAACAATCCAGCTGTCAGATCCACGACAGGACGCTTTGGAGCATACAACAAAAGCTCAACTGCATCATACAGGAATTGGAATTAGCCTAGAAGAGAGGGTTTACAAGAATATCAGATGTTTCATGTTGTAGAGGTAGAGCATCTACAGGTCAACAAGCATAAATAATGGATGAAAAAAAAACTGAAGTGTGAAATCACAACGACTCACCACTCTTTTTGTCTACCATAGACTTGTTGAGAGCATCCCCGCTTGCCTTAGAGATCATTAAGACAGGTATGCTCACATTTAGAGATGTATCTTTTTCCATACATCCCATCTCATCAAGATCTGATAACAGATCATGACTAAATCAGATACTAACAAAGCTAAGAAACCCGAAAAACATTTCCATCCAAAACCATTTTGAGAAGACACCAAACCTTCTTTGTCATTAATAACCAACAGAGCAGAAGCACCAGCTGCCTCAGCATGTTTTGCCTTGTCTGTGAAAGCACAATTGCCACGGATCGACAAGGCAATATGTCCATCAAACTGAGCCACACAATGAAAACCCAATTTAACACAAAAACAAAGTCAATGAATATCGCAAAAGCTCAGCTTGCAGTTACAAAATTTGATTACAATATAATCTCTAATCACAAATCTGATGCAAGCCCATTGAAATCAAGAGAAAGAAAAGAGAAACTAACCCTGGAGGAGAGATTGGAACAAGAGTCCAAAGGACCTACAAAAGCAGCAGGAAATCTGAAACTTTGATCAGCATCAGAAGGCACCGAAGCTCCAAATTGAGCAGTTAACCCAGTAATGGATTCACCTTCAACACCATCAACCCAATTTAAGACCTTAACCTGTATAAAACGAAACATTAAACACAGTGAGACCAAATATAGAATCACATTAACGAGAGTGAGAGAGAAAGAGCCCAAATCGGAAACTAGATAAAAGCAAAGTCGATCAATCAAACTCCAGTGAACCAGAGAATGATTGAACACGAAAGCCAAAAGAATAAAAAAAAAAAGCTCGAAATTATACCATTTGGAACTTATTGGAACAGCCAGGAGACTCGAGGCCGCCGGAATCGTCGGTCCAGGACACATCATCGGCCGACGCTACCGTAAAAACTAGCAGAAGGAGAAACAATACTACGACGGAGTATCGGTGAATCGGCGGATCAAACGACGACATGGCGCAATCGACGGTGCAAATCGGAGAGAAGGTGAAGAAGAAGAGACAAAGGAGTTAGCGGTTAAAATCTTGTGAGAGATATATATCGGACGGTCCATAATAGTCATCTTTTTTTTTTTTCCTTTTTTTTGCGATTAATTTAATTATTTATTAATTGTTGATTAAACATCACTCCAACTATATTATTGTTGTTTTGGTGCGTTACTCTGGTCTAAGTTTTTTTTTTTCCTGGATAATTCTTTTTGAGTATCAACAATAATTATTGATTTTCAGAAAAACAATAATTCAGAAAAACATCACTTCAAATTATAATTATTGTGTATCAACAATAACAATTAAAAAAAAATCCAGCTACTACTTCAATAATATTGAGAGCAGAATTAAGATCTTCACGATGTATTTGACCAAAAAGCCAATAGAACAAATCAATACAACATTATAAAAATGACTTGTAAGGAACTTGTTGTCATACATGTTTATTCAAATTTAGAATATTAGAAAAACTCATAAAATCAAAAGTCTCCTAACCAACAAGAAATTTCAAATTATAAATTTTAGAATTATCATCAGCTAAATGTACAAAGGAGATGTATAAATACCATTTAGAATTAACCTTTTCAAGTGAATCAAGTCAAATAAGCAATTAATCAATTGTATCAAGAACAAGAAAATCCAAATTTAATTAGATGAATTATGAAGAGTAAGAAGATAAATATTACCATCAAACTAAACAAACACTAGTTCGAGTTATTCATAATCCAATTTAAAAAAATTAGGAAATAAATAAACTATTGAAAAAAATATCAAAATCAGCAAATTCTAAATTTAAATCAACGAACTCCTTAATAAAATTCAAAATTCTTCAAAGATAAATATATTTTTTTTTTGGACAAAAAATAAGAGAAAATTTTCCAACTTGATGATATAAAGTGGAGAATCGAACCTTTCACGTCTTGACTAACATCCTTTACAAAACAGCCACCTGGGCTCCGAGACTTTTTTCAAAGATATATATCTACTTAGTTAAAATAATACATACAAATCAGTTCTAAGAAGCATATGCGTTTAAAAAATGAAAAAATAATACATATCACGACTATGAATTTCATGATTTGTACAGAAAACAAAATTCTAATTTGAAGAATAAAATATCATTTCACCTTTTTTAATCTTGAATTATTTGGAATGAAGATTGTATCAAAAGAGATTTCACATTTTTGAATAAAACATGTGGCAAATGAGCTGAATTAGAACTCCTAATATATACAAACAGTTAGTTCAAGCGTTCAAAAATGAATTAATGAACTTTTAAATACATTGGTGAATTGGATTCCAACTTCTCTCAATTTGTTATCTCAGCAATGATTTAATGAGCTTTTAAATACATTAACAATAGCTTGAAGTATTTGAGCGTTTGAAGAATCGGAATTGAGACTTTTAACATATGAAAGCTCACCTATCCAAAAAGAAATTTCAAATTATAGATTTTCAAATGGTCATCAACTAAAGTCCAAAGGAGTTGTATTTGGATGGTAATATTTAGCATTAACCTTTTTAAGTGAATCAAGTTGAATAAACAATTAGTCGATCATATCAAAAACAAGAAAAATCTAAATTGAATTGGATGAATTTAGAAAAGTAAGAATGATGAATGTTATCATATATTCTTCTTATTTAAAAGTGAAAATATACCAGTTTTGACTTATGACAGACAAAACGTTTAGTCGTATTGTATATAAGGAAACTCTAAACAAGTATTCAATTTGTAAACATACTTTCCATTTGTCTTCTTGGTGAAAAAATTATTTACTAGCTAACTATTTAAAAAAAAAAATATTTAGAATAATCCAATTTTAAAAGCATACTTTTTAAGGTAAATTGGTGAACTAAATAGATTTTTGAAAAATTCATTTGTTGGTAGATTTCTGTAACATTTACATGAATATTTATATTTTTTTAATAACAGTTTATGCTAGAGTAGTTTAGGATTTGTTGGTAGGCGAAATGTTTGTTAAATAACCCTCATATCCATTATGTATGTAAATGATAGATTCTAAAATTGAAGGGTCAAAAAGAGAGTAAATCAAAACTCTGAGATTCTATGACATTTTTCCAATATAAGTCCCTGTGGTTCCTTTTTCTTTTTAACAAGTTTTAAGTACTTCAAGAAGTAGCTTTTTGCCTCATCCATTTAGTAGCAGACCATTTCTCTCCAGACAGAACTTCACATCCTCCATGTATACTCCTTGGATCTGACTGTCCATCGAGTCCCTGAATGATTTATGAGACGAAATTAAACACAAAACAGTCCATATGATTCTTGTTTGTGTAGAGGGAGAGAGAGATTGAAGAAACAAACCATGCTCCAGAAGAGAACTGCGTCTCCTTTGGTGGGTTTAACCGAGATGCCTTTCATGATTTTGCCACCACATGTGCATTCACCATCACCAGCCTGCATTTTCCAAGACAGATATATATATATCTTTACACATTGGTTTAATTTGCATGAACAGAGAGACGAAACAATTTTGTGTTAAATGAAAACAATTTGGAGAGCTAAAGAGATTCACTAGAAGAAGATTTAATACCAAAGGGAAATAAGTTTCTCCTCCTTCAACGTCATCGGTTAAATACATAAGCATAGTTGCTACGCGCTGACCACCACGCTTTAAATTGAACTGTGTGGTTAACATAAGACAAGAAACAAGGAAATGTACTTTTCAAATTGATTGTTCTTGGAAGATAAAGTAAAGATCGAACTAAACATTATTGAGAAAACCAAACTACTAAACACTTATAAGTGATACATATGAAACAGAACAGAAGACTTACAGTGTCAGCAAAGTAATCGTGATGCGGTTTGTAAAACTGTTTTGGCTCGTATCTGCACTGCAGCAGATTTTGGTTCATCAAATCAAGAAAACAGCTTAATTTGCTTCAATTTACAAAAAAAAAAAACATAGTAAGGTTGCACTTGTGAACGCACCTTAGAACTTGAATAAGTTCTCCATTTTCCGCTGGTACTTGAGAAAAGACTGCAATTCGCTTTTCAATTGCCTGATAACAGCAAAAGAAAAGGAATGTAATTTACGAAACTGTCACGTTGATCAGAATGACACACTTTTATAAGATATTAGGGAGTGGCCTACCTGTATTATTGGATAACTTCTTTCTACATGAGTTAGAAACATTCCGGAACTTGTCCTCACATCACTTTTGACTCCCTAAGCAAGAAGAAAGTAATAAGAAAACGGATAAGAATTTGAAGCATAACTAGAGCGTTTCTACTCGTGTCCAATGTTTGATTGATTCAGTAGAACAATCTAAGGCAGAGAGTGGAAGTAATACAAGTTTTGGACAGGTACCTTTCCGGTTTTTACATCAACAACAGTGGAAATTTGAAGGCGAGGCCGGGCAATTGCTTTTAGGTATTCACATTCCTTGCAGATATACAAATCAGGAAGCAACAAAAACAAAAATAATTCTGTTATTGAAAAGACAAAAAAACTGCCAAAATCTCTTTTGCTAATTTTTCATTTTTCAAATATCATCTTATCATTGCTAGAATAAAGATGATAAGAACACGTTTAAATCTCAATGCTATAGTCAGCTAACTCTCAATGCTACAAAGCTAAGTCAATAACACAAACATCGATTTATGGGGCGTGTGTATACCTCAGGACTTAGAAAGTCATGGAGCACAATAATTCGAGGGGACCAACTAACTACTTCAGGCTTGACCTGCACTAAAGCAAATAAACATTAGCTGGGAAGCAAACAGAGCAGACCTCTATTTAACAGAAGCAAAACAAAAAAGGATACATTGCCAAATGGATATGATAGGACTTACATTGCCAAGCCGTAACAATTCTGCATCTTTGTCATTTGCCCACCGGGAAACATCTGAAAAACAAACGAGTCTTGACATAAAACCGATTCTGTATCATAACATATCCAAAAAAATTAAGCTCTCCAGGAAGAGTCTAATCCTAAAGCTAGGATTCATATAGCTACAATTGAAACTGTTGTGTAAACCTATTATATGCAAGCATAAATTTTTGGCTAGGAACGATCACACGAACCTCGTAGATAACGGGCGTTCTGGCCTCGAAGCCCTTTCAGGGATGGAAATCCAGTTCCTGAATAAGAAAGAAGAAGGAGAAGGTACTGATAAATGAAAGGAAACTACGACAAAAGAAACAAGCAAGATTACAATCTTCATTGTATAAAAACATAAAGTACAATTAAAAAATATCCCTGATTAAGTCCTACAGATTCAGTGGCATTGTAGTGTTTACTCACAATCCCTTAGAAGAGCTCAAAAATTACCATATATGCAAATTCTATCACAAAACACACATCTACAAATAAACACACACATAAACATAAAAAGAGAGTGGAAAGAAAGAGGTTGTACCGTACGAATCTTCCAATCTATTTATAAAAGCCAATTGTAACAAGGAACCTGCAGATTCCAGGAAACACAAAATATTCATGAGTTACCACACAGAGCCGTTTCAATTTTCTCATAAAGTCAATCTTCATAGACGTCTCCAAATAAAAACAATCCAATTCTCTAAGCAAAGCAATGACAAGCAACTCCCACTCGGCCGGGAGAGAAAGCAAAAAAGATAAACTCTTTCAAGATCGAAAGACAAATTCAAAATGTTAGACAACTATAAATAGAGAGAGAGAGAGAGAAAGAGAGTACCGATGATCATTCCGACAGTGACAAATGTCAAGAGACCGAACACGATCTTCATGGCAGGAGCCATGTCTCTCTCTGATCTTGATCTCCGACAAATAAAAAACAAAAACTTGGGAGAGATAGATAGATAGAGATCAGTAACAGTACTTTTGCAGAAGGAGAAAGAGAGGAGCTTTGAGAGATTTGATTTGTTAAGAAAAACGTCAGAGGAGTTTCTTCTTGGGATCTCTCTCTCTCTCTCTGCTCTTTAAAAAAAAAAAAAAGGCCTTTTCTTTTTCTTTATTAATTTGTTCTTTTTGTAATAAAATAACAAAGGAAGAGTGGCATTTTGGTAAATAAGAACAAAGACCCATTTTTATAAAAATCGCATTTTTATTTTTTGACTTGCTTTCATCAATCTTCGACCACAGCAAAAAAAACAATGGCGGCTTCTCTTCAATCTGTAAACCCTACATTGTCCCGAAACCTATCTTCTCCAAACAACTCTTCCTCATTCGCTCCCTTCCGATCTCCATTCCTCAGATTCAACTCCACCACCGTCGCTTCCGATTTCAAACCCCTCGTTTCGTTTCGAAACGCATCATCATCATCACCCTTCGTCACTCGCTCAGCCGCCGAGCCGCAAGAGAGAAAGACCTTCCATGGACTCTGTTACGTCGTCGGTGACAACATCGACACAGACCAAATCATTCCCGCTGAGTTTCTTACACTCGTCCCTTCGAATCCAGACGAGTACGAGAAACTCGGTTCTCACGCTCTAGTTGGTCTCCCAGCTGCTTACAAAGAAAGATTCGTTCAGCCTGGTGAGATGAAGACAAAGTACTCGATCATCATCGGCGGTGAAAACTTCGGATGCGGTTCGTCTCGTGAACATGCTCCGGTTTGTCTTGGCGCGGCGGGAGCTAAAGCGGTTGTGGCTCAGTCTTACGCTAGGATCTTTTTCAGGAACTCTGTTGCTACTGGTGAGATTTATCCGCTTGATTCTGAAGTTAGGGTTTGTGATGAGTGTAAAACAGGGGATGTTGCGACGATTGAGTTGAGGGAAGGTGATAGTATTTTGATTAATCATACGACTGGGAAAGAGTATAAGTTGAAGGCTATTGGTGATGCTGGTCCTGTTATTGATGCTGGAGGTATCTTTGCTTATGCTAGGAAAGCTGGTATGATTCCTTCTGCTGCTCCCTGATCAAGGTATGTATGATTTTAAACTAATACTCTCAATTGTGTATGAGATGAGGATTGTTAGTTGATTTTGGAATGAGATTGAATTGTGGCATAATCTAGGAAGCTTGACACTTGATGATGCAGAACATAGTGTGAGAAATAGAACGCTGTAGTAGGGATTCTGGTTTTATGTGAGGAGATGATAATGACTGTTTCTAGGCTTAATCGTTTATGAAGTGTTCCAAATTTTGTTCTTTTTAGACTAAAGACTTACTTTTCCGTTTCCTCTCTCTTTTCATTGGTTCAATTAGGCATAAAGACTTGAGCATCTCTAAGTTGCAGTTGTTGAGGGTGTGGAACTTACTTGTGTAGAAGTCTTGTTGGTTGTTTATTTTTGCTGCTTTTTTCATGTTCACATCCGTTGATTAGACTTAAGTGTCCATTGTCCAATAGTAGAACAAAACATCTTTCTTCATTTCATGATTTGGATGTCTCTCCTCTGTCTCATATTGTATTTTTGTTTTACTTGTTTGGTAGGGGTCAATGCACGGGCATGAGAGGTCTCGTCAAGGGTCTTACATCGTGTGATCCTATAATAAAAAAAAAGAACAATAAGATGTATGTTTGCAAGAGCTTATGAATCTGTTTTTTTTATGTTTTATGAATATATATGACTGTTGGGTTTAGCTTTCTCTGTCAGTTTCTTCTCTACGTTTTGGATGTTCCCATCTTTCTAAAAATTGCATAGTTTCCCTTTTGAAACCACGTTTTTTCTCATCACTTTCACTAATCTGATATTCCTCCGGTCATAAGAACAGCTCAAGAGCTCTGTTTTTTCACACAATACATTGTTCTAGCACATTTTTGTTGTTAGATGTAGAGAAATAGTATTAAATCTTATCTATGGGACACATTTTTGTCATTAAATATAGAGAAATAGTATTAAATCTTCTTTTTGGCCATCTGTTTCTAGAGTCTTTGTATCACCGTGACCTACCCAAGTGTCTCAAAACGCACGTTTGGGATTCTAAATGGCACTTTTGTAAATAGAAGGGTGCTAAAAGTTTCCCTTTTATATTCTTCCCCTTCGTTAGCTCTCTCATTCACTCACCAAAGTAAAGAGAAACAATGGCGTCTTCTTCTCTTGCTACATTGTCCCAAGTCTTACCTTCCTCATCAACCAAACATTCTTCTTCCTTGTCTCCTTTCCAATCTTCTTCTTTCCTCAAAATCAACGGTTCCACTTCCTTCATCCCCTCCTCTATCTCCCTCACTTCACGTGGCACATCCTCCACGACCATCATCCCACGTGCTGCTGCCGCTGCAGGATCTGACGACTCTAACGAAGCCGTAGCCAACACGACCTTCCACGGTCTCTGCTATGTCTTGAAAGACAACATAGACACCGACCAGATCATACCAGCAGGAGCCGCTTGCACTTTCCCAACGAACCAACAAGAACGTGACGAGATCGCTGGTCACGCTCTCTCTGGTCTCCCAGACTTCCACAAAACCCGGTACGTTGAGCCAGGAGAGAACAGATCAAAGTACTCGATCATAATCGGTGGAGTAAACTTTGGTTGCGGATCGTCACGTGAACATGCTCCAGTCTGTCTCGGAGCAGCTGGAGCTAAAGCCATAGTTGCTCAGTCTTACGCAAGGATCTTTTTCCGTAACTCAGTGGCTACAGGAGAGGTGTTCCCGCTAGAGTCAGAGGTTAGAGTTTGTGACGAGTGTAAGACTGGTGACACGGTGACGATCGAGTTGACTGAAACTGGTGGTTTGTTGACTAATCACACAACCGGGAAAAACTATAATCTAAAGTCGATCGGTGATGCAGGACCGGTTATTGACGCTGGTGGTATTTTCTCTTATGCGAGAATGATGGGAATGATTCCATCATTAGCTTAAATCATCTTCCACAAAATCATTACGTTCTCTGTTGTATGCACACTACACAAGTCTCTGTTTTCGAATATGTGTGTTTAGAGTTCTCTATTTCTTAACTTCTTTGCTTGTTACTTTGTTTTGTAATATTGGTGTTGTTACCTAAAGAATAAGAAATCAAAAAGGTCAATCTATCATATTGGTTAAGTAATTTGGACCAATTTGTTATGGTTATTGGGAAATTGGACGGTTTAACAAACCGGTATAAAAGAACCGTTAATAAGCGGTTGGTTCAAAAAACAGAACATGGCTAAACCTAAATTTGTGTGGTGACTCCTTTATAACGCCGCTCTTCTTCTGCATTGTTTGCATACACTGAAAAAAGAACATGACAACCACAGAGGTAAAACCCTCCGCCAATAAAAACCCTAAAAGAAATCGGAATCGATCACTGGGTCCGAAGAAAGATTTGAAGAAGAAGAAGACTAAGAAGTCGAAAGCTCCAACCTTTGATAAGACCGTTGAGAAGAAGGAGAAGAAGAAGACTAAGAAGTCGAAAGAGCCTACCTTTGATGAGACCATTGAGGACGACGACGATGTTCTGTTTTCAGAACCAGTTTCTTCCTCTGAGCAGCTTAGCTACTTTTTAAATCTGCTTGAATCCGCCGTTGGTATACGGGTTTCTTCTTTAGAACTCGATTCCATTAAAGGTTCGTCCTTTTTTTCTATCCGAGCTCTGTTTCTATAAGCTTCTCTGTTTAAGTAATATCTTGAGGGTTTGATTGTTGATACGGCTTATTAATTCACAAGTTTTTCCCAAGTTCTGATAAACTGTAGCTTGTCTTGTTGATTGCAGATACGTGTGTAGTTGAGTTACCTCAAAGATTACCCCAAGATGTAAGCAACTTGGGAGAGCATATAAAGTTGTCTTGTGGATCTTCATGGAAAGAGAGTCTTTGTGAAGGAGAGACAGTTGAAGGAAGTATTGATCCTGGAAACCCATCTGTTCTTGTCATTAGTTCCTCTGCTTTGAGATCTTTGGAGCTTCTAAGGTATATCAATGTAATTTTTTTGTATTTGTATCTTTTGTTATTGATTGATTGTATACAAAGGTGCTTATACTATGTCCTGTCTCATATCTGTAGGGGTTTACATTCACTTACTAAGCAATGTCCAGCAGTAAAGTTGTTCTCAAAGCATTTGAAGGTTGAGGAACAGGTAGTGTTCTATTCTTATAATGATTTGTGACATTTGTCTATTGATAAGAGAACTTAATTCAAAGCATATAGAGAATAGAGAACAAATTATACCATGTTGAGCTTTTAGTTATTGAATCTTTGTTTTGGTTCATAGAAAATATTGGGATGTGATGACAAAAATACGAAACTCTCTAAGGCTAATTGCTCTGCAGATAAAAATATCTATTTGCACGTCAGTCTGATCTCGTTATATATGTACAGCATTAAGAGTTGGTGCATAACTCATGTAGTTCATTTCTTACTTCTTTAATTCATGTGAAGCATTTGGGAAGTGATGATAAGATATATCAATATGTCATAGGCACATGCTATGCTGAACAAACATATTTGCACGTCAGTCTGATCCTGTAATATTTATTAAACATTATGAGTTGGTGCATACACATGTAGTTCAATTCTTTCTTCTTTAATTCATGCGAAGCATTTGGGAAGTGATGATAAGATATATCAATATGTCATAGGCACATGCAATGCTGAACAAACATATTTGCACGTCAGTCTGATCCTGTTATATTTATAGAACATTATGAGTTGGTGCATACTCATGTAGTTCATTTCTTTCTTCTTTAATTCATGCGAAGCATTTGGGAAGTGATGATAAGATATATCAATATGTCATAGGCACATGCAATGCTGAACAAACATATTTGCACGTCAGTCTGATCCTATAATATTTATAAAACATAACAGTTGGTGCATACTCATGTAGTTCATTTCTTTAATTTATGTGAAGGATCTGGGAAGTGATGATAAGATATATCAATATGTCATAGGCACTTGCAATGCTGAACAAATATATTTGCACGTCAGTCTGATCCCATCATAGATCCTTCATTAAGCATTGTTGCATATACTCATGTTGTTCATCCCTCTCCTTCTATTTTTTTTTCCATGTTAAGAGTCTGGGACATGATGATAAATGTATCGATATTTCATAGGCATATGCAATGCTGAACAAAATATTTGCACGTCAGTCTGATCCCAGCTCTTGTTTTTGTTTCTTTATTTGCATATAAGACTATAGTAAAAATCTCACATCCTAGCTTTTGTTTTGATTGGAACTTGGAATCAATGGCTTCTGCTTTGGTCTTTAAATGAAAGTCTCTTATAAAGAAGCAATGTTTTTCAAAATCATTGTTTGTGTATTGTGTTCACAACTCTGTTTTAGATTTCTCAGTCTCATTTGTTATATGATTCAAATTATTAACTCAAATTCATTGCGGTGCAGGTAACTTTGTTGAAGAAACGGGTTAATATTGGGAGCGGTACACCAAGTAGGTTAGTAAATCTTATCACCTGACTTGTATCAAATTTCATCGTCTCTCTTAACTTATATCTTCATATCCTTCTTCCCCTAGTTTCTGATTGTTTTCTTACTTTACTGTGCAGAATCAAAAAGCTAATCGATATAGAGGCATTAGGACTTTCACGGTTAAATATGATTGTGCTCGATATGCACACAGACGTCAAGGGATTTTCCTTATTCACATTGCCGCAAGTCAGGTCTGGTTTCTTCCACTTTTGAACAAGCTGACCCATTGGCCTTCATTAGCCACATACGTCAAGGAAGTTTTTTCTGATTTTTGTTTTGTTTGATATATGCAGAGATGAATTTTGGGATTTGTATAAAAACTGCTTCCATCAGAGAGTCTTAGAAGGAAGACTACGTATCTGCATGTATGGTCCAAAGCCTGCTCCAAACCTAAAGAAGAAGAAAAAATAAATGACTGTTCATTAATTGTATCAAATTCTTAAAAATTATCAAATTAAATCTATACTTGTCTTTTTCTTTACCTCTGAGATTTTTTAAAGAATTCTAACTTAACACTGTTATGAGATTCTTAGATCGAGCTAATGCAGCGAAAAGCAACCGTNTTTGTTTTGATTGGAACTTGGAATCAATGGCTTCTGCTTTGGTCTTTAAATGAAAGTCTCTTATAAAGAAGCAATGTTTTTCAAAATCATTGTTTGTGTATTGTGTTCACAACTCTGTTTTAGATTTCTCAGTCTCATTTGTTATATGATTCAAATTATTAACTCAAATTCATTGCGGTGCAGGTAACTTTGTTGAAGAAACGGGTTAATATTGGGAGCGGTACACCAAGTAGGTTAGTAAATCTTATCACCTGACTTGTATCAAATTTCATCGTCTCTCTTAACTTATATCTTCATATCCTTCTTCCCCTAGTTTCTGATTGTTTTCTTACTTTACTGTGCAGAATCAAAAAGCTAATCGATATAGAGGCATTAGGACTTTCACGGTTAAATATGATTGTGCTCGATATGCACACAGACGTCAAGGGATTTTCCTTATTCACATTGCCGCAAGTCAGGTCTGGTTTCTTCCACTTTTGAACAAGCTGACCCATTGGCCTTCATTAGCCACATACGTCAAGGAAGTTTTTTCTGATTTTTGTTTTGTTTGATATATGCAGAGATGAATTTTGGGATTTGTATAAAAACTGCTTCCATCAGAGAGTCTTAGAAGGAAGACTACGTATCTGCATGTATGGTCCAAAGCCTGCTCCAAACCTAAAGAAGAAGAAAAAATAAATGACTGTTCATTAATTGTATCAAATTCTTAAAAATTATCAAATTAAATCTATACTTGTCTTTTTCTTTACCTCTGAGATTTTTTAAAGAATTCTAACTTAACACTGTTATGAGATTCTTAGATCGAGCTAATGCAGCGAAAAGCAACCGTTGCAATGTTTCACATGCATAAAATTGTAATGGATTGAAACCATATCATTACTACAAGTAAATTGGATTCCGAAGACCACTACTTTGCTTATGCAATACTTGATCTGTTGTACGATATGTTAAAATTTTGGACTTATCATGGACTTCTGACTAAAAAACCAATTGGCAAAGGTAGTATATTCATGAATTAGCTTGTGAGAGGAATGCAATATTGTGTTAGTGTTCGTTTTGGGTTTAAAGTAGTGCACTAAGACTCACTGAAAGAAAAAAACTCTCAAAGTCAAATGAATAATAAAAAAGAGTAATACTGTATTATTTATATATGTATACATCTCTGAGAAAGTGTGTTTGTGTGTTATGGGATTGTGGGTTTGTTCCACACTCGTTTGTTACTTAACTCAAGTGTTGGGCTTGCTTTGTTATTGGTTGCTTATATATTATGGTGGTAACTTGCAGGTATCAATGAGTCTGAGACTGGTTTTGCTCCTCCCAGTCCATGTCAATCGGATACAAATTTAATTTTAAATTGATAACATCTGAAAGTCCAAATTTTGTTTTGTTAAAATTGTCTCAATTTTTATATTTTTGTTTAATTTATACAATTAATATATATATAAATTAATAATTAGTTTATACTATAAAATAATAATGATTAATTTATAGATAAATTAATAACACTATAAATTAATAAAATGCCATGTCTAACATTGGTTGTACGGTATTTGGTCTTTACCATTCTATGTAACAAGTTGGATACAGCTCCTTCTCGCAAGAAGAGGTATACTACTATCAAATTATCCAAGCGTTATATGGATAATCCCAGACCCAGAATACAGTTCACAAAAAAGAATAAGATCATGAGAAAAATGCTTAAGTTGATAATTAGCACTAGTTTTGTTCAAAATGTTGGAATTGGGATAGAAAAGAACAAAAAAAAGGAGCTGCTCAAAGGATTATTATTAAGAATGTATTGAATCCTACTATATTAATTGAGAAGTACAAATATGAAACTAACCTTAANGTTTTTTCTGATTTTTGTTTTGTTTGATATATGCAGAGATGAATTTTGGGATTTGTATAAAAACTGCTTCCATCAGAGAGTCTTAGAAGGAAGACTACGTATCTGCATGTATGGTCCAAAGCCTGCTCCAAACCTAAAGAAGAAGNGCAGATAAATATTAAAAAATCTAAAAAAATATTTTTTTTTTCTAATAAATTATGGACGAAATTACTAATTTTTTTTTAAAAAATATATAAACCAATCAAAATTTTAAAAACTAAGATTTTATATCCAAGTATACAATACAATTATTTTTAATAGCTATATTCGAAGATTTTGTTAAGATTTCAAATTATGATTATCCTATCATATTTATTTTATTTACAGTTGTTTGGAATTTTCATATAATACTTATAATTAATAAAATGCATATTTTCTGCATATGTTGTGATTTGAATTTTTTAAAACAAATATATATTACTCAATGTATGAAAATGTGTCTTTTAATTTCCACATTGGCGGGTTGGTAAAACTAAATTTATATAGATGATAAATTAATAATTTTTATTTGCTCACAATAATAATATTAAAATTACTATTTTATATTTCACAAAATAATGATGCAACTACAACAAACAAACAATATAAAACTGTAATAATACGTCAAAAATAAAATAATTAATATTCAAATAGACTAATAGATTTACATAACAATTACAAGTAAATATTATTTCAAACAAAATAACTTTTAAAAAAAAATTATTATTATATTATAATTTTTTTTTAAAAGGTTGATCCGTGCTTAAAGCACGAGATATATCCTAGTTGGAAGAAAACTGAGAATCTAGAATATAGGTGATTCTATCACATTTGGTGAAATATTTTATTTGTTTCGTGAATCAAAAATTGTTGTACACATACGTCAAAATAAAGAAAAATAAGTAAACGTGTATATATCAAATTATATGCATATAACAAAAAGGGCAGACCCGAGCAAGGTTTGCCACTCTCACCGGTACAAATTTCACAACAAACTCTCGATTAGGTCCGTACTAGAAGAAAATAATAAAAATGAATATAATTGAAGATTGAGGCAAGAACAGAGAAGCAAATTCGTGGAGCCGTGTGTTGTCGGGTACTTCCGTGAAGCGGCTGGCCAATCCGTCTACTTTTTATCGAATGATGTTACATACCCGAGAGTAAAGAAAAGCACTGAACAACGGATTCTTGATTCTACAAATGAAGTCAAGTGTGTAATGTTTGGCTTGATCTTACCGGTATCCACCACCATAGGATTGTTGAGGGTTGTTGTAACCGCCTTGACCCATCATCGGATTGTAGTTGTTGCCAGGCACGTTTGGGCCACGGACCATCCCTGGGTTTTGTTGTTGCATCGGATAGCCTTGGCCATATCGTTGTTGGGATACAAACCAAGTTCCACATCTAAAGTTTAAAGGGATTATCATTAATATATAAAGGGTTAGGGTCAATCTACTAATTGCCAAATTTAACATGGTATCAGAGCCCAAAGTTAAAATTATGGTGGACCTAGAAAAGTGGATACGGACATGCCTCTTGTTAACCCGAGTAATGGGGGCCCAAGAAGGGGTTTATTATCGGTCTAAGTGGGATCGGTTCGAGATGGAGTTATCATCTCGAGGAGGCGTGTTAATATCTCACTTGTGGTCCTTGGTTTGAAGGGGAGATTATTGGGATACAAACCAAGTCCCACATCTAAAGTTTAAAGGGATTATCATTAATATATAAAGGGTTATGGTCAATCTACTAATTGCTAATTAGTTTTTAGTTAGAAGCCCAAGATAAGCCCAAATTTAACAATCCTCCCACGTTCATGTTCATGCCAGGTCCCATACCCATAGGTTGGTTTTGATTCATTCCGACCCCCATACCCATACCCATACCCAAGGGTTGGTTTTGGTTCATACCTCCATAGCTACCAACACCCATTCCTCCACCCATGGGCATGCCGGAGCCAGTCATTGGATTAGGCGGAGGTCTCATTGCGGTTGCACCAGAACGCCCTAAGCCAGTGCCTGATCCCATGGCTTTACCCATGTTGATAGTAGATGTTGCTGGTGTGTTTGTTGGTTTCTCCAGCCGTTTATCTCTCCTGTTGATCGCCTCGAAGTCAACTCCTATGTCTGCCAATGGATTTGTTTTAGCTGCGCATGAGTAGAAANCCCATAGGTTGGTTTTGATTCATTCCGACCCCCATACCCATACCCATACCCAAGGGTTGGTTTTGGTTCATACCTCCATAGCTACCAACACCCATTCCTCCACCCATGGGCATGCCGGAGCCAGTCATTGGATTAGGCGGAGGTCTCATTGCGGTTGCACCAGAACGCCCTAAGCCAGTGCCTGATCCCATGGCTTTACCCATGTTGATAGTAGATGTTGCTGGTGTGTTTGTTGGTTTCTCCAGCCGTTTATCTCTCCTGTTGATCGCCTCGAAGTCAACTCCTATGTCTGCCAATGGATTTGTTTTAGCTGCGCATGAATAGAAAGAAAAGAAAAAATTGTTAGAAAGTATGCTGAAAACTGGGTTTGATCCAAAATGGTTTGGCGAAATCTATCTTACGTCCAACATTGGTTTTATGGTATTTGGTTTTTACCATTCTGTCTAACAAGTTGGATACATCTCCTTCTCGCACTGATGAAGTTTTAATGGCTGAAAAGTTCCAAATGGTCCAAGAACAAAAACGGATCCGAAGAGGTATACTACTATCAAATTATCCAAGCGTTATATGGATAATCCCAGACTCATAATACAGTTCACAAAAAATAATAAGATGATGAGAAAAATGCTCAAGTTGATAATTAGCACTGGTTTTGTTCAAAATGTTGGAATTGGGATAGAAAAGATCCAAAAAAAAAAGGAGCCGCTCAAAGGATTATTATTAAGCATGTATTGAATTGAAAGAAATTTGTGAAAACTGATAATCTTCTATCACATTTGGTGAAATAGTTTCTTTGTTCCATGAATGAAAAATTGTTGTACACATACGTCAATATAAAGAAAAAAAGTAAACGTGTATTTATCAAATTATATGCATATAACAAAAAGGGCAGACCCGAGCAAGGTTTGCCACTCTCACCGGTACAAATTTCACAACAAACTCTCGATTAGGTCCGTACTAGAAGAAAAAAATAAAAATGAATATAATTGAAGATTGAGGCAAGAACAGAGAAGCAAATNATTTTCCTTATTCACATTGCCGCAAGTCAGGTCTGGTTTCTTCCACTTTTGAACAAGCTGACCCATTGGCCTTCATTAGCCACATACGTCAAGGAATCTTTTTCTGATTATTTATTTTGTTTGATATATGCAGAGATGAATTTTGGGATTTGTATAAAAACTGCTTCCATCAGAGAGTCTTAGAAGGAAGACTACGTATCTGCATGTATGGTCCAAAGCCTGCTCCAAACCTAAAGAAGAAGAAAAAATAAATGACTGTTCATTAATTGTATCAAATTCTTAAAAATCATCAAATTAAATCTATACTTGTCTGTTTCTTTACCTCTGAGATCTTTTAAAGAATTCTAACTTATCACTGTTATGAGATTCTTAGATCGAGCTAATGCAGCGAAAAGCAACCGTTGCAATGTTTCACATGCATAAAATTGTAATGGATTGAAACCATATCATTACTACAAGTAAATTGGATTCCGAAGACCACTACTTTGCTTTTGCAATACTTGATCTGTTGTACGATAGAGAGGGAGAATATTCATGAATTAGTTTGTGAGAGGAATGCAATATTGTGTTAGTGTTCGTTTTGGGTTTAAAGTAGTGCACTAAGACTCACTGAAAGAAAAAAACTCTCAATGTCAAATGAATAATAAGAAAGAGTAATATTATCTATATATGTATACATCTCTGAGAAAGTGTGTTTGTGTGTTTTGGGATTGTGGGTTTGTCCAATAGATGGGTGGGGAAGAAGATCCCACAAATGCAGAAAATAGTGGAAACACCACCCAAAGCGCTTCTAGATGTTTGACTTTAGAACTTTCCATTAAACAAGAAACATTCAAACTAGTGTCTTTTTTTTTTTTAGTTTTATGAAAGATGAAGCATATATAATGATCCCATTATAACATACTTTCAAGATAATGTAGATTTCTCATGGCTTTGCTTTTTAGTATACAGTTCATAGCTCTATTTGATTAGTGTTGTTGCTTGTGAAGGCACCTATATTGTAGAGTAAAAATGTCAACTGGACGACTTAATGGGTATTTTATTCTCAATCCTATTTTTTCATAATGACTGATTATTACATTAAATTTTAGTCAAATCGTGGTTGTGTATTGGTGTTGTTCCATATCTTATGTCTGTTGATATATTCAAAGAAATATAAGATTTCCTATAGCATTATTGATATAAATTAAATGGTTTCAGATCCTCTGTATTACACCTCATATATTTGTAACTCATTAAGATTTTAATTATGTGTATTATGATCATTTTTAACCAGCCATAATAACAGATTAAAATTGTCGAAATAGATGTTTTTGAGTGGTTCATTCATAGTTGGTTTTTAAAAAAAAAAATTGTATAGTTTACATACATATCAGTTATCAGTATATATATCACTCATAAGTTTAAAAATGAAGTTTAACTTTATCCTTTTTTCCATATGATTAGGTAGCCTACTGGCAAACAGAAACGAGGAAGTGTGTAATAATTGAATGTTCTTAAAATATTTAGTAGCGGGTCCATCTTAATATAGTTTTTTTTTTAAATTATTTTGGCAAAGGAGAAAAAACAATTCATCGACACTCATTAAGTCGACAATTAATGTCTATGTGTATATTTTAAAGCACACGTATTGCTTAGGCATATTATATGTCACAATTTGTTTTTTTTGGGATTAGCTATTTTGTGGCTTCAAACTGCAAAAGCGTGGAGGGAAGTCATCCATGCAGGCTTAAGTGTGGTAAAGACTACTGATCATGGAAAGCCAATCTAAGCGCAAAAACATAGTATCATTTATGAGTCGAGCAATACCGACATTAGACATCGATTAAGGGAAACTACAAGAGTGCCTCTACCTACATCTTTGATCATTTACAAAAATGTATGTTATATATGTAACCAAAATGAGATACGATCTAGTCCTCTAGCGATGAAGATTGATAAACTAATAATTTTCTAAGTATAAGATTTGACAAGGTGATGCAAATCTTTCTTTTTAACTTTTTTTTTTTTTTTCTTTTACCACAAAAATTGAAGAAAAAGAAAAAGAGAAAAGCAATTCGATTCTTCCTTAATGTTTCTGATGGAAAGAAAAGAATACGGAGTCATTTCTGATGATGGCCAAATCATTCGTATCGAAAGTGACTTACTTTTATTATTCCTATGACGTTAGCCTTGAGTCATTTTTATGTGTGTTTCTGATATTTCTAAATGCGAACGCATTACTTGCCAGTTTTTTAATTCATGCGAATTAGATTAGATGATAATATGTTTGTGTAACCCCAAAATTTGATGACGTCAAGGTTACATATGTGACTATGTATGCAAAAATTTACACGTGTCATGTCCCCAAGTTACACGCTGGCTAAAAAGTCTAGAGATAATCTCTTACTATTTCGTTTCACTTTTGAACTGGTCTTCGAAGTTATTATCCATATTTTAAAACTTCTAAATTGAGGGTTTAATTTATCCGAAATTATCAAATCAGATTGGTTAAAAAAAAAAAGTATTTCAAAACATTAAAGTCTTGTTACTTTTTCACTATCTCATAGCTCAAAAACTTTTTTACTTTGTCTCCTCTACCCAAAAGAAAAAAAGTTTCAGTATCAATATAGTTTGGTTATAAAATCTTTCTGTTAATGGAACATTCGACTATTTAATATGACATACTGGAAAAATAAAAAATCAAAAGCCAGATTGGAAGCTAGAGAATTACTCAATATTTAGAGATTATATCAGAAAATACTAAAAAGGTTGGATCATAATGACGTGAGGATGACACAATGCATCCCGTGAAGGTTCCAAACAATGCGGCGGTGTATGCTTTTTTTGAAGCCCCATTAGGAGGACCCCACAAACCATTCAAAAGCCGTCTTGATCCTCTCTCTAGTCTCTCTATAAATAGCCACACAGAATCACATACCCAAACACACACACACTCATCCAAATTCGTTTTATACTTATATAAGTACCGAGAAGAAAACACAAGAAGAGACTTTGTTAAAAGTACATGAGAGCTGCTGCTATAAACAGAGCAAAAACGCTTGGAGGTTTGTTTTCATTTAGGTTTACCAACATCAGATCAATGTCTTCTTCTTCCCAAGATTTCGTGTCAAGACCTGTCATCAAGAAAGTCTTCGCTAAGCTTCAGAAAGAAGGCGATGGAGCCGTCGTTAGACGCGGCATTTCCAGGTTCCTTATTAGTCTCTTCTTCAATGATTTTTCAAGTCTTGAGAAATTTTATGGGTTTTTATTTGTATTTTTTTTTTTTTTTTATGAATTCAGGAGTGAGCAAAAGTTGTTGGATCCGTTCTTGATGCTAGATGAATTCTCCGGTATATTCTTGAAAATTTCCTTTGCAAGCCAACCATTTTTATTTATTTATATTTTATCTATCCATTAAAATAAGCAGTCATTTTTATTTCTTTATTATCCATCATAAAACAAGTATTTACTCTGTTTTTTCTTCTTTCTTTGGAGCAGTTTCGCCTCCAGCTGGATTCCCTGATCATCCTCATAGAGGTCAATATCACATTACATATATAGATGACATAGACACCATTTTTTAAAATGTTTTATCCAATGTATCTCTAACATTTTGTGGAAATTATGATGAACAGGTTTTGAAACTGTTACATACGTACTAGAGGTAATTAAATAAAACATTTATGTGATTATAAATCTTTTCTAAAACGTTTTAAAATTTATCTTATACGAATTAAAAATTTTGGTTTAGGGAGGAATCACTCATCAAGACTTCAAAGGCCATAAGGGTACAATTTATGCTGGTGATGTTCAGGTATTTTACATAATAAAAAATCTTATTCAACACTTTAATTATTCAATATTCAACGATTTTAATTACTTAAAAAAGCTTCTTGACTTTTTATTACAGTGGATGACTGCAGGAAGAGGAATCATTCATTCTGAAATGCCTGAAGAAGAAATAAACAAAGGTTTACAACTTTGGATCAATCTTTCCTCCAATGAGAAAATGTAAATAAACCAACTCTCTCATATTCCACATATACATACATATTTGGAGTTTCTAAACCGGAAACTGATTCTTTCTTTATTGACTTGGTTTCGACAGGATAGAACCAAACTACCAAGAACTGTCGCATTCAGACATACCAAGAGCTGAAGCAAACGGTGTTGAAGTCAAAGTCATAGCAGGAGAATCAATGGGAATCCAATCCCCTGTTTACACGAGAACACCTACTATGTTTCTTGATTTTACTCTCCAACCAGGAGCTCACATCCACCAGAACGTTCCTGAATCATGGAACGCGTTTGCTTACGTTCTAGAAAGCGGTGAAGGTGGCTGCGTTTTCGGGTCCGGGTCCTCTAACGCTTCTCCTGTTTCGGCACACAACGTTGTGGTTTTCGGACCAGGGAATGATGGTGTTAGCGCGTGGAACAAGTCATCTTCGAAGATATTGAGGTTTGTGTTGATAGCTGGAGAACCGATTGGTGAACCGGTGGTTCAGTACGGTCCGTTCGTGATGAATACTCAAGCTGAGATTGATATGACCATTGAAGATTATCATTATGGTAAAAATGGTTTCGAGATGGCTAAGCATTGGAGGTCACAATAAGAGACCCTAATAATAATAAATCACTATTTTATTTTTTTCAACTTTATTTTATTTTATGTGTGTTTCTAATTTGGAAAATAATAAAATGAAAATATATAAACATGTATTTTTAATATCATTTGCTAAATTTGTGGGTGGGAACCCATTAAATCCGAGGCTGACTTTTTTTTTTCAGTTCCAACCTAGTAGTCATCATTACCAAGTTCTTCCACAATTAAGTCTAAAATTACAAACTGTTCATACTAATTATATATTGGTATATGAAGAAAGCATAAGACACTTTCAATGATTCTTACTTTCTTAGAATGTCTGAATGTGAATAAGACATAGACGAAACAATTGTTGATTACCAAACGCGTTTAACATGGTGAAGTGACATAAACATGATTGTTACTTTTAAGTTTAAACGTATTTGTAACTATATATAAAAAAAAAACTTTGACATTATCATTTTTGTGATGCTGATGGCAAAATATATAACTTTTCTAAATAATTTATCTCAAATTGCTATTCAACTCTTCAATTTATAAAAATAATACAATTTCTAGTAGTATAGTGATTCAAGTTCAACATTATGATTAAACTATAAAAATTGATATAACACTCTCTGTAAAAAGCTACTGGAAAATATAAAAATTGATATAACAACTCTGTAAGTTTACAAAAGTTACAAAGTAGGAAGTAGAAATGAGAGTACATAAATAACTTATACACTTCTTATCATCCAATTTCTTCTGTATCTGTGAACAAAGAAACTCAAAAATCCTTTTTTTTCTTTCTTCTTCTTCTTCTTTAACTTTCATTCAAATTGAGAGCTAAAAATAATGTCTCTTTGTCTTTTTTCTATATAAGTTAAAAGGGAGAACACGATTCAACCCGAAAACCAAACAAAGATGTTGTTACCTCGAACAGCAAGAGAAAGTCTTTGTCCCTTCGTTATCGTTCTTGACCAAACTAACACGATTCGAAGATAGTTCCTCTTTGTAAGAATCAGAGTTCAGTTGCTTTCGACTCATATTGCTATAGATCTCACGAATAACCATCTCGAAAGCCGTCTTCACATTGGTTGAGTCCAACGCAGATGTCTCCATGAAAAACAAACCTTCAGACTCCGCAAGACTTTTGCCTTCCTCAACACTCACAGCTCTTATACTCTCGAGATCACACTTGTTTCCAATAAGCATTTTTGCTACTGTTGTATCTGAATGAGCTGCATCATAAACCCAAACTTATCACAATCTGAAAGCTCAGTAGAGTATATATATATATATACAGATCCAATGTTCATCACAAGTTCTACTAAACAATCAAGACCTAATTAGAAACCTTAATGAATTAGATAATTTTGACTTGGCTTTGAATCAAAGTCTAATGAAGTCATCATCTTCATAAATCATTCAGATCTAAACATTCTCATTAGGAGCATCACTATCACAATGATTCAATCCTAAAAAAGTTCACACCTAATCAAATCTAAATCCAAATCTCAATCGAAATCAACGCTCAGATCTAAGAAAGAAAAGACATACTGTTGAGTTCATCGAGCCAGCGACCGACGTTTTCGAAAGTGGAGCTGCGAGTGATATCATAGACGACGAGAGCACCGACGGCGCCACGGTAATAAGCAGAAGTAACAGCGCGGAAGCGTTCTTGACCGGCGGTATCCCAAATCTGAGCTTTGACCTCTTTGCCGTCGATGACCATGCTCTGAGTCTGGAACTCGACGCCGATGGTTGCTTTGGAATTGGGATTGAACTCGTTGCGGGCGTAGCGGGTTAGGAGATTTGATTTGCCGACGGCGGAATCACCGATGATAACAATCTTGAAGAGGTACTCTTCACCTCTCTCGTCGTCGTCTGACATCTCTCTCTCTCTGATCGTCTTCTTTCTCTGTATTAACGCCTTTGATTTAGAAAGAGTGAGAGAGAGAGAGAGAGAGAGAGATTAATGGAAGCTTTGTTTTTGTGAGACTGTGAAATTTATATTTCCATCATTAGTAATATTTTACTTGTTAAAAAAGAAAACAAAATCTGATTTTTTTTATTAATAAGTTATCTAAAATTGTTGAAGAAAAAGAGATTTATTAATTTTCTATAAAAATTTTGTTTAAAAGAAGAAGAATAAATTCTTTTGATAATAAAATAAATGGTAGCCACTGAATTTTCCACTGATATTAAAAAAGGAAAAATATTGGTATTCCTAACTTTTTTTTTTCTTCTTCAAAAATATGATATTTGGTTTAGTTGTGGTTTAATTTATACATTTGAGTTCAGTTCACATATCAAAAATTAGGATTGAGTTGCTATATATATATATATATACACAAAGGCACATCTTTTTCGAATAACAAGTAAATGGGTTTTGCTCTAAAGCTTAGATTAACCAATTTTAAAGAAGATGAAGAAGAAAAAAATCGATTGATGGAGTTTTAAGTTAACAATTAAGGTCAAGTCTTAATTTGAGAGAGTGACAAATTAAACCACCTTCATTAACTCCAATCCATCATCATCACTCTTTCTTTTATACCTCCAAAATATTTGTTTTTTTTTCTTTGCTATGTTTCTCTTTTCTTGTCTTTTGAATTGGTTCCTTTGTTTCCTTTTCTTCTATACTTTATTTGTGACTCATACTTGGAAACATATATCATTCATGATCATCGCTTCTTGCATGCCCCACAAGTACATCTCTCCATTCCCTTTTCCAGTGACTGCACTTGAACAAATAACAATATATATACGTACGTTAGTGTGTCTGTGTGTGAAATATTATACAAACTCCGATCCATATATTTTTTGAAATCTCATTTTCCATTTGTTTGGTTTGATTTTTCTTAAAAAAGTTCAAAATCGATTCCTTTTTCCTAGCTATGCATACTTGAATAATTAATAACATAACATGTGATGTGAGTCAGTTTATGGGACCTCTCAGAATCTAACCACAAACACGACGCAGATCAATGCATTGATTGACTGAGTGATATGTATCTGTATGCCATCTATTATTATAAACATCTATCTGTATGCCTTAGCCCTCAGTAGAGCAATTATGCATAATTCTTATAGTACTTCTATATATTATGAAAGTTTAGAAGAGTATTATTAATGTTTAATAGCTGAAAATAATTTAAGTGAACCTAATCAAACACTATTATTAGAAGAACAAAGAGATCATGACATTATTTTACTTAACACTTTCTCACATGATCACCCATGATTTAGATAAACACCTTGAGTTACTTCAAAACTTAGTAGTTGTCATGTAATTTTCGCAGTGGGAAGAAAGTACGTCCGAGTAAAGATTGATATTGATCCATGAATCACTTACGTGACCACTATATATGACCATAATTATGTGTATAAAATTCTATAATTTGGCTTTATTGTAACATTTTCTCAACGTGTACAAAGGATTTATACCTTTACTTCCATTTGAGAAAATGTCACTTTGCACAACATAGATTGATATATAAGGACGCACCTCTACTTGGTGCTGAAGACCTTTGATATGTTCAACAGCCAAATCCAACATGTCTGCGTAGCTCGTTTGCTGCCAATATTTTCAAACCTTAATTATAAATTTATAAGATTACACCAAACTAAAATAAAAAAACATTAATTAGTATCCCTTACTTTATCCATATTGGGCACCAGTTCTTGTAGTTTCTTTAGCTTCCCGCTTATTCTTGTTCTTCTCTCCTATACACACACCCACAAACTAAATTTATACTCTTGTCTTCTTTAATTTCTAAATATATAATTTATGGGTCTTCAATAATAATTATCAAAATGATAGAATAAAACTAACCCTTTCAGCGATGCTACGCGGGTGAGTCGCAAAGCCGCGCTTGGCCCTAACCCTACAAGGCACCGAGTCCTCTGGGATATTCATCAAGTTCTCCATTCTCGCCATTTCCAGAGATGTTTGCGGCATGCTAAACTACAAAATCAAACCATGTATATTATGGAATTAATGAACCAACTAAACGAATATCTTAATCAAACCAACATATATAAATCAATGAAAAAAACTGTACACAAAATTTGGTAGCAAAGGGCTAGTGAACAATATACACATAAATCAATCATAAACCTCCCCAATCTATTTCCCTTATTGGCATTCGCATTCTGATTGACATCTATTTCAACTTGTAGTTCTATTGTTATATGATACACACTACAATATCATTTGTTAGCATACAACTTGTGAATCATAAATAAACCTTCTTTAGGCTATTCATTTGTTTGGATCAGTTATATATATAACAAAAACACAAAAGAAAAAGCATTTGTTTGCGAAGGACTTGAACAATATACATATGTAAGTCGTAAACCTTTTCCAAGAACTGTAATGTATAACACAAAACCAGTAATAATTTGGCTTAGACAGATTTTTCGGCAATAATTCGACTTGGAATCCTATTGCTCACTACATGGAATCTAAATTGATTTATAGATTTCATATTATATGACACACTATTATATGATTTCGTAGCATATTGTGAACCTTCCCTAAGCTTATGCAAACTAATACTAATACACAATTCCATTAAACTTTAGGAATATTCACACTCTTTTCCCCCCTTTACCAATAAGAATCCAAGAATTATTAACTTTTTTGTATAACAAGTAAGTAACTAATCTAAAAAGTATTCATACAACATAAATAGATAGAGTAACCGCGGGCATAGAAAATACCTGAGTTTCTAAGGTGAAAAAGTCGGAGTTCTTGGACCTTTTTCCGGGTTGATCAATGGTGAAACTGATATGAGAAGACGAGTTATCCCAGTTGTTAGTATGATCATTTCCAAAATTCATACTACTCGATGCGACACCGTTTATAGCCGCCGCAGCCGCTTCAACTTCCGAGATTCGCGGTAGGGAATTATGTTCTTGATGACTACTACTCCCGCCGGAGAATCTTAGCTCCGACTTCAACCTCGACGGCCCTCTCTCTCCTCCTCCTCCTCCACCGCCGCCGTATCCTCCGTTCGGCCGTCCTAGAGAAAAACCTGTTCCCTCATCCATTAACAAATCTTGATCGAAAGAGAAAGAAAGAGATGTAATGTATATAATGTAGTAATGTAGGGTTATGTTATATATCTCAGTATTTTAATAACCAGTACGATTTTTAAAAAATGTATAAGACATAGAAGAGAATGGGTCGTCTTTAGAGACTAGAGACTCGAGGACCCCTTCCTTTGTCTCTACTTATATTTTATTTATCGCCAATTTGGTAGAGAATAACAATTCATGAGAAGAATCTTTAGAAATATTCACTATTCGAATTCCTATTATTATTCTATAAAAATGACTAGTGTGTTGTATTTGTAATGTGTGTATATAATAATGCAAGAGGGGGTAAATTTTCTTGGGGCTCGCACATGGATTACAGGGGAAAGTAAACCAAATGGATACAATGAACCGACGATCAAATTGCCCAAAAATAATATAAACAATCACTCGCAACCAACACTATAGTAATAACTCGATTATATATAATGACAAGTAGGCGTATCCAAAAAATCAACATAGTGACTATGATGAAGCCATGTCAGCAGGGTCGGCCCTCATGGCTGCTTTGTCAGAAGAAAAGAGCAAGTGGGATGGATAAAATATTTTCAAGTGGAGTATAACTTTTATTTCTTTTTGCAACGATTCGTTTTTTATAACATATACTTTTGGCAAGTGTATGTTTTATATTACACGCTATTTGCATTAAATTACATTATTAAAACATACAACTTGCCACTCTTGGAAATACGTATTTGATTATTCATGCATATAAATGTGTACATATATATTATATGTGACTAATTATGATCAGCAATGGTTACTTTCTCCAGTCAGAAAATGAAAGAGAAAGGTGTGTATAAAGATCTAGAGATAGATTATAACTGTTAACTGAAGCAAATATCTATTAGAAAGATATTTTGGAAACTAACATGTGTAATAGATTTTCAGTTACGTGGTTGATGAGATCATATTGTAATTTAATTAAAAGAAAAAACAAAAGTCGTATCCCTTTTTCTATATGGAGAGAAACCAAACATTTTCCATTAATCGAAACAAAATCAAGACTACCATGGTAGATATTACAGTAAGTCAAAGTTACGCGTTAGCTAAACCAATTCACTCGTTTATGGATATATCATATAAAATAACATAGAATTATTATTTTTTAAATAATAATAATTGTTTAACACAATTATGGATTTTATTAAATTTGATTTAATTAGATAGGGTTAAAAATGAAATAATGTAAACAAAATATATTCAATAGTGCAACAAATTAACTAATATGTAAAACAAAAGTTTAACTCACTAAAGAAAAATTATTCATATGTTTATTGTGTAATCTGTAAAAATATAAGTCGGCTAGATTCAGTTCTAAATTAAATTCAAATTAATTAAGAAGCGGACGCTTTGGTGGGGTAAAAAAAGAAAAGTTACCGTTGGGATCAGTGGGAAGATGTTGGTCGTAGAATCCAGCCGGAGAGCTTCTGTGTCGGAACAAAGAAGAAGAAGAAGCTCCGGAATCAAATCCGACGGAAGATGGTTCGCCTGAGATGTAATGTCCAACGACGTTGGGATTGTGATGCTGCTGCCGCGGCGGAGGCAGAGGATGGTGGGACGTTTGAGAGCCAAGAGAGGAGAAATCACGGGTGGCTCCAGCGGCTGAGTCATATTGGTTGATATCGGCGTCGACACCGTCTGGACCGGAGGACTTAGAGGAATTAGGAGGGTACATGAATTAGAAAACGAAAAAAAAAACCCTACAAAAGTTAATCTAATGGTTAGGGAAAAAATCTTGAGAGGAGGAGAGGGTTGAGGGAAAGAGAGAGAGAGGGAGATTATGAGTAGTTGATTAATTAATATGATAAAGGAAGAGGGTTACTAATTATAGTTAGGATTGTTATAATTTAATTAATTAAAGCAATTAGGGTAACAAATTAGAGCGATGGCTTGTGGCCTTGTGCTTGACGAAGAGGGAGTCTTCGACTGCTCTCACGGTCCCCGTCAACGCACGTGCACCTCACGTGGCTGACAGATGGTGGTTTGACGTTGTTTTAAACTCTATATATAATTAATTTGTGGTGTTTTTTTTCTTCGTATAACTTAGTATCATTAATTATGGATCGAAGTGAAGATGTTGGTTGGATATGTCATATCATATGTATATAATCGTTCTGGTTTTATGGGGGTTGAATGGTTTAATTACTTTACTAGTAGAATTTTAATGCCAAAAAAACAATTAAGTGGAGTTAAATATGATGTATCGTTAATATGACCTCGGGGATGTATAGAGAGAATCAAATATCAAAATGGTGGTTTATAGAAATTTGGGTGAATACATACATGTACATAAAATCGAAGCCGCCTACATTATTTTTGGGGTAATGAAACTAATATGTAATGGTATAATTAATTATCATCATTCGTCAAGTGGGTCGTTAAGATTCCATTTTTGTATTAATAGGGGAAACAACTTGCTGTTTAACTTTGTACTTTATACTGTATTATGGTTTACAGATAGTCGGAAACTTATGATTTATTTTTGATTTTAAAAAACTATGTTTCTCGTTCATGTTTTCGTCCACCCCATATGATCCAAGACAAAGGCAGGCCATGACAAAAATAAAAAATTACAATTTTACATATATAAGATTAGTTGATTTATAAACAAAAAGTACACATGTACAGATGTACTTTTTATTAAACTATATATGGTGAACGCCCATGGATTGGGATAGAGTAGACCATTGTATTTGTTTTAAAAAACAGTTGATTTGGATTCCATTTTCCTTATATTTTGACAAAGCCCTCAATAATGCCGCCTTCACAAATATTATAACGTACCAATATGACTACGATTGCTAGTGGTGATGAGTTCAAGCTGTTTGTCGTCAATCATCCAAATCTCTTTAATCGAGTTTCTTTATCTCACGTTAAGTAGCAAAAGAATTTGTAGTCGTTCCTGCTAAAGAGCCATACTGTTGCTTAATTTTGTTGTTTCATCCCTTTTTGATAAACCGTTTTATCAATTTCTAAGTGAGTTGACATAGTCGTCACAATATCGAATCTGCAAATAGCACCATTTGCATAGTATCCAAACTAATCATACATATATGATCGCCAATTTAATTTGTGTCTATAGTTTTCCATATATAACAGTATAACACAAGTGCAAGATGAGAAGAGGTAAAACCATAGAATACAAAGCTTACTTATATCTTGTGTTTTCTTAAGCCGTATTAATATTAACGGAGATAACGAGGTTTCTCTTAGTAATTTGTTGTTTTGATCAACTATATATTTTTATCTAATTATTAATCTTGTAATTATACATTTGTAACACAATTTCTTTGCTTATTTTTTATTTGGAGAAAATATTCAATTTTATTTTATTGTAATTATTTATGTAAATGACTTAATTATCAAAATTATTTATAAAAATTGAAACTAATTTTAACATCGATTTATGTAGATCAAATAATTACTAAAATTGAATAGTCAAACCGGTTGAGCTAGAAGAGATTGGATATAAGCTAGTGGCATATCCAATCTCTCAAGCGATGCAGGTGACAAATCTTTCTGTTTCTGCCAATAGTAGTGTGTAACATCACCGTGTTAGCAAATAGAATTAAATAATTTTGTGGAACTTTTGCAGGATGCTCTATTGGCAATTAAGGGTGAGCAGCAGTAGCGTCTATGGTTATCAACGGGAGGCTCAAGATGATCCAAAACAGAGAGAGGACCCGATTGTTTGAAATCATAACACCTGAGGTTTATAATAAACCAAGAAACCCTTTTCGAGGATATGGTCACGATCTCTGAGGATCAAAATCATCGGATACTATTTGTGACATTTGGTCTCAAACACTTTAATATCATGTGGTAATATGGAGTTGTTTTGATTAAGACAATATTTGATGAAAGCTTTAGATAGGAAAAACAAATGTTTGTTTAAGACTTTGATCTTGACAAGAAATCGCTTTGGTTTTAATTTCTAATAGTAGACTATAGCTTAATTTGTGTCTTTAGACTCTTTTTCTTTTTTTTTTGGTATAAAACTGATGTGTGAGGAAAACAAAAAATGCATGAGAGTGGTCCTACCCAGTGGCGGACCTATGTAGAAGGAAGGGGGTCTAAAATAATAAAATGAATGTTTTTGCATGTGAATCAATCAGGTATCAGTAGCACAGTTGGTTAATTCCCCCTAGATTGACCCTTTAAACCACAGTTCGATTCTCCCATATTGCACCAAAACTATAATTTTTACATTTGAACAGTTTTCTAAAACAGATTGGCCCCCTAATTTTTTCCTCTGGGTCCGCCACTGGTCCCACCCTCTTTGTTATAAGACTCGATCATTGGCTCATTTCCCCTAATATATTCCTATAACCGAAAAAAAATAATCTTTGCATATTCTGTAGGTCCACACATGTGTAGTATTGAGATTTGAGATTGTTACATCTAAAATCGTATTCTTGAACAAAAAAAAAATAGATTATTTTCTAAACATTAGTCTGCGAAATCAATAATTTCTAATTTACATAAATCTATTTTACTTTGGTATGATCCATCAGTCAATGTCGAGATTCAGTCCGTGCCAGTGCCACCTAACTCTGTTCCATCACCGCTATGTCATGAAGCCACCGCAAAGTCATCAAACCCCTTGGAGTCTTTACAAAACCCCCAACAGAAACAGAATTTGATTTCCAGTCCATCAAGAAATAACAGGCCCATTAAGAAAATGCGTCATTTGGACCAGGTTAATTCTAATCCCTTCTTTTTTTTTTTTGTTCAATTCAAAATTAATAAATTTCAAAACTTTTACAGAAAAGGTTTTAATTTTTTTTTTCCATTCAATTGTTCTTTTCACCTTTTCTAATATTTTTAATAATGAAAATTTGTATACTAAGTTTATAAGACAATGCGAGAGAACTAACCCAATTTGGATGTTTGCTATTAGCTAGCAAATTTCAAATGAACATACAGTACATGCTTTGTTTCTAAAAAGGAAATATATTATATATCTAAAGACTACTTTTTTGCGAAACTTGCAAATATTGACGTAATTATATTTTATTACTTTTAAAATTTTATATTTTCACTGTAATTTATCTGTTAATTACTGTATGTACGTTGACATAAACCATGTATACAATAAGTCAATAACTAAAAGATGACATTGGTTATTTGATCCAATCATTTTCAACTTCATGAAAACTAACTAATTATAAGTGATTCTGATTTCCAAGTATGAAACTCCAAATGTTGATGTATGCTCAGCGCATTTCTTACGTATACAATTATTTAAAAAGTTTTTGCTGTTGTTTTTTTTATTGGAAAAGTTTGCGATTAATGTATGAGTTTAGTAATGACTACCTAATACCCATATATGCTAGAAAACTAAGTTAATTAATTCCAAGTATATTTATATTATGTTTACGAAAACCGAATTTATCGATGTTGTGATGAGTTAAACTGACTTGTTTCATAAAATTTTGGTTTTGGTATTAGTGTTTAAGTGGTGATATTAATTCTAATTGGACAAATGCTCTACTCGTTACAACTAAATGCTGATGAGTCAACACGACGAGCTTGACGAATTTGATATAATTGCGACGAGGTTTCAACCCTATATATGGATCAGACTGATCATGACCTTTTAAAAATTGTGAATCCGTAAAGGTCATACATAACTTCAGATTTTTAATATTTGGATTTTGTTCTACCACAATATCCCCTACCAAACACCAATTTTTCTATGTAACTTCTTCCTTTTGCTTTTGAGATATCTATTTAATTGTAGCTCTTAAATCATTCACAAAACTAATTGTCATGTGCTTCACGTAAAATCTCTTGCTACCATAAGAAAAAATACCCTGGAAATTAAAACATGTGAGAAAAAGGGTTAAAAAGTGAAGAGAATAGCTCACACAAATTAAGATATCATCGAATTTACTTTCTTAGTCATTTTCAAAAATTAAGACAGCTACAAGCACCAATGATATAAAGATCACATGTAAATGGGATTAAGGAAATGTTTTATCAATTAAGAAGAAAGCTTCTATAGCAGTGCACTAGAAAGTCTATAAAGATAATTAACTTTACTTTAGCCCTAGAAAGGAAAGACTCTAAGCTCTTTTTTCACGCCCTTTCGGGCATAGCCATCATGAAGTAGATATTGGTACTCTCTTATGCAGCAAATACTGAAATAAAAATTCCAACTGACTTTTTATTTTCTTTTAATTTCTTTTTCAATTTCCTTATATCTAGATTTCGCTTGCAGCAGTACTTTGGTACGAAAATTATGATCATTACGATATGTGGTTAATGTAGTCATTGTGGTATGAATAGTACTTTTGAAGTGTACTGTCATTATTATCATTACTCGATAATGATGATGATAGTTAAAAACTATAATTAACATTATTTTACTAAAGATTTAGAAGTTAGATCGTTAACAATTTTAGATACATGATGCTCAGGTCTGTCGCTTAAAGAAAAGAAGAAGGTGTACATAAATAAGTAAAAGAAAAGAAAAAAAAAATGATGAGAACGAGAAAGACATGGTACGAAGAGCATACGAGTCAGGAAATAAATGATCTCTGACAACTGTAAGATGTTGTATTTTGTTTATTAATTGGATATTAATAACTTAAATAAGCTCTAATACGTTAATCTGTCATTTTCCTAATATAATTTGTTATTCGTATTAGTTGACGGGTAAGTTCTTAAGTAAAACGGGACTCGTAAGCAGCAAAGAGTTATAATGATATATGGAATGTGAGTTATTTATCTCTATACTGCGACGTGGACATTACTATGTGAAAATGTGCTGCACGTAACATATTTATAACTAATCTCTTTAAAGTTTTAAAATTTTCAAATATTGTAAAATTTAGGTTCATAGTTCTTTATGTTTAAAACGCAATGACAGAAAATAAACTTTTAACATAAATTGTCAACACTATGCGATAAACCTCGTGGACCATTGTTTTTCAATACGTATTAATATTATTAATTAGTTTACAACAATATGATTACATCTTTCTTTTTTTTGTTAAAGAGCAATATGATTAAATCTCCTTTCTAAAAACAAACAGAACAAACGAATATGACTAAATCTTTAACAAAAAAAATGATTAAATCATCATATGTAACTAGTTAAACACATTAAAGATATCAACTTAAAATTCATATTAATGTAAGTATGTACACCAAATATTTGTAGGAAAGGTTAAAGCCTGAAGTTGATAAAGCCTTAAGTTAAGAAGAGGTACTATTAAAATTATGAGAAAAATGCTTTTTTTTTGGTAACTTGAAATAAAACATATTAGCTAAAACTTATTATGAACATCACACAAAAAAAACAGTGAAAAATACTAACAAGAAATTTGAGAAAGTTATTTGTAATAAAAAAAACAACTATAATAGTAGTGGTAGATTGTAGAATTTTCATTAAAAAAATTTAAAAAATCTATTTTTGGATAAAACAACATATTTTATACATGTTTTCCGGTAAAGGAATTGCTTGAGCTGAATTCAAAGAACGGACATTTGGCCTTTACCATTCTGTCTAACGAGTTACATAAATCTCCTTGTCGCACTGAGGTTTTAGTGGCTGAAAAGTTCTAAATGGTCCAAGAACAAAAAGGGATCCGAAGAGGTATGCTACTATTAAATTGTCCAAGCGTTATATGGATAATCATGAGAAAAATGCTTAAGTTGATAATTAGTACTGGTTTTGTTCAAAATGTTAGAATTAGGCTACAAAAGAACAAAAAAAAAAAAAAGAAGCTGCTCAAAGGATTATTATTAACCGTGGATTGAATTGGAAGAAATTTGTGAAAGCTTAGAATCTAGAAATAGGTGATTTTATCACATTTGGTGAAATATTTTATGTGTTCCGTGAATGAAAAATTGTTGTACACATCTTCAAGCTTATAGGTATAGTAGCGACCGCCGACCAGTATATATTAGTGGACAAATCTTTCATATATTTTATTTTGTTTGCTTTTTTTTTCCCTGGTTAGTGAAGGAATCATTCGTGGACAATTTTGACAGCCTAACCACAACCATTGGTTAATCTTATAAACCAAAAACTGAAATTTGGTTAATGTTCATGAAAACAAAAGGTTAATCTCAAAACATCGTCGGTTAACTGATCCTAATATATATATAATTAAGCAACTAATACTTTTTATTTTAAAGAATATTCATCGAGTCGATACCTATAAGAGCATCTTTACTAGGAGCAAATTCCAAGATAGAGCAGCTTAAGAAAGTATGGACATGGCCACCTTCTATATGATTCATATATTCAATAATTATTAATCAGAATAAGAACAAAAATAATGAAGAGTTGTTAAATATACTGTATTCGCAAATCGCAAGAATAAAAAATTAAACAAACAGAGACCTAAAGATGAGACATACGAGGGGGGCTAAGTTAGTTGTTGGAGGATGCTATCAAGATTACGCCGCCGTGGGGTCCCTTAGAGCCAATCAGCCAACTGTTAAAATCGACATAAGTAAAATGAATGACTTGTTTTAGGATGCATAGACTTACCATTCGAAAGACCGCGAGCTAATAATATAACATCCAAACCTTCTTAGTGGGAAACTTCCATTAAACTGTCTATGTAAAGAAAGAAAAAGACTCTTGTGTGAACTAACATCCTGTTTCATGTTATTCAATTTTGGTAATGACATATACTTGATACAGTTTTGTCACTACTATGCCTCTCTGATAACTTTGTAGCAGTTAGGGTTAAACTGATCTTTTGGTATTTAAAACCTGAAAAATCAAAAACTGATAATTGATGGCTGCTAATTGGATTTAGATATTGGCAACAAAGTCAAGTCAGCTTATGGAGTAACCGGTTGAGCCGGTGCACGAATGCCTTGACAGAAAATGTGGCCATGTGATGTTATAATTAAGCAATGTATGTGGAAGTGCCTATGAAAGTATGTTTGGGCACAATAATTCCAACATTTTGTTTTTTGTTGATTGTCGACTCATATTTGTTGATACCTTTGAATTGTTTGCTTTTTGTTATTTAAAACTGTGGATTATTTAAAGGGTTGGAATTTCAGAAAATTTTGGTCTTTCTTTTACAAGAAATGAAATGAAATATAAAAGGGACACAATATAAAACGTATTTTTGCGTGGTTCACTCAATATCTGAATTTCTAGGATTTTTTTCTCTCTCTTTCTCAAGTTTGGGACCAATTTTCTCTTTAGTGGCACATGACTCCTCTCTTTAAATGTTAAGTTTTTACCTTTAAAACAAAAGTTAACTCTAATATGAATTTTTGGCCGTATCTTAAACAAAGTATATGAGGAATTCTAATCTATATAGGAGTGGTAGCGTATAGTAGATATATGTTTTGGAAAATTGTGGGGGTTATACTATTTTGTGGTGTTTGTCATATTTTAATGTACAAAAGAACAACAATTCTATTATAACACCGAAATTACAAAATTTAATCCAAAGATAGTATTATTACTAACAAATTTAATAACTAAACTGTGTAACTAATATCAATATAATATATAAACATATATCTCGATATAATGTGTGACTAAGGAAAACCAATACTTTTCTCTTACAATTATATATATCTTGTTGATAGTTAATCCGTCCGTACATATATATATATATATGTAACATCGGTCAAGTTTAAATTTTGTGATGATGTTGATTTAATTATTCAAGGTTAGAATGTGTCGGTGAAAATTATCTAACTTATAAAGATATACTTTTCTTGTTTTTGTCAAAGCTTATTAGATATACCTGTTATCTTTGTTGCTCAATTTGATAATTAAATCGTATGAGTTGAGTTTTACTAGTCAATATAGCATGTTAGTTGAATAGCTATTGTTAAGTACGTAAGTAAGAATCGATTTAGTTATCTAATCTAGCAAGTGACATATTTATGCGAAGATTAATCAATTATGCGCTGGAAATTATTACGTGTACGTCCACGCATGTAGTTTTGGGTACAATTAGCGTTGAAGTAAAAATACGGAGTTTGCGATTTGTTTTCTGATCAGTATGTAAAGAAAAAAAAAACAATCGCTCTTACTAAATAAACAATGTTACAATGACATAATTACTTACAACTAGCAGCTAGAATACTGTCAAGTGTCATTCGTTGATGAGGACACGAGGCAATTTCAAATTTGATTTTATAGGTATAATTTGACAGTTTCCAAGATCTTTGTTTTTAATACTACTAATTTATAATTTTGATTAGTTTAATAGACTCAAAAAAATTCAGTGTCCAATAATAATAACAATAAAAAGAAAAATACATAAACGCTTCACAATTCGCACGGACGTGTCTATGCTATTATGTGAATAGAGTACCTAATACATACATTCCATGCCAAACCCCGACTCGTGGTTTAAGTTCTGTGAGGATAAAGATCTTTTCTCCCAGACACGATAATCGAGGGACCTTCACTGCAACTCTCCTCCTCCGACGTCGGTAAAGGAAAACCTTGCCGGCATCGGGACATAACCAGCGTCTCTATTTCCTGTTCTCGCTCTTGCAATCTAGTTTTCTTTTTCGTCCTTTATTATCTTTTTCCCCCCGTTTACCTCCCCTTGACCCTCCCCACCGACATGCATCTAGCCGATCTACAATCCAAAGAGGACAGTTGCTGGTCGGAGTCTTCCAACTCTTTACCGCTTCCAAACTCTTTCTCGGAGATGCCTTTTGAAGACCCTTCTTCTGTCAGATCTGGTTTTCTGATCCACCAAGAGGAGCAACTAAACCAGGTAATCTCGATGGCAGGAACAGATCCTCGTCCATCAGATGTGCCCTGCCTGGTGGAAACGTCGACGGTACACGATGGCTTCCTCTTCCTGGTATCGTCTTCCTGTACCGGAGATTTGAAGCTCCTAGGGTCCCTTTCAAAAGCTTTAAGCCCCGATTCGAACCCCCAATCATCTTTCCTCCCTTCACCGGAGATGTTCGAACCCCTGAATCAGACATCTGCTCAACCCGGCCGCCGCGCAAACTTTCCTCTGCCCTCGACTGCGAAACTAGGTTTCCTGCCGTTGGGCCCATTTCTCCTCGGCCCGTTAAGGTTCTTGAGCCCATTAACAAAAGATGTCGCTTTCGATCTTCCCCTGCTCTCATCCAGGTTTGAGCGGAACTCATATCTCTCATACTCTAGTCAATATGTGTGTAGGCTTATGGAACCATTTGTTCGAAGACTGCATTTGGAAAATAACCCACCACTGTTGTTAGATTGGTTAGAGATAGATATAGGAAACCTGTTTTTAGATCGAATCATTGATTCTGCTTTGAAAGTTAGAAGCTTGAATGAACTCGGCATTATGATCCAGACCATTTGGCGCTGTGATTACCGATGTATCTTCAGGCCTTCTTCCTCATCACCATGTATGCTTATCGAGACCCCTAAAACGCAATATATCAACTTGTTGAAGTATCCTACAAAAAACCTGAAGTTCAGTGGCATTATGACCCCATCTCCATGGAGTGGGAGTTACCACCGTAGCTATCAGAGTTCCACATCGAAGCATAACATCTCCAGAACCATCACCACCACCCGGGTTACAACCCACCGAATCCCTGCCAAGGCAATGCTTCAGCTTTTGCCCCTCTCCCCGGAGAGCTATTTGGCCCTGATTCACCTCTCAACGTCACTAAGTCATATGACCGTGACTACTTTGTCAGCACTCGGATCCGTCGATGTTGATCAGTCTTGCAACCATGATCTCACCTGTCTCAGCTTGCTTCTTAGTGGCTGCCTCACAGCTCTCTTGGACTATTGCTTGATATTTTTTTATCTTCTTGTTTATGACTTTGGGGAAAGTCTACCTTTGTAATCTCTTTAACCTGTTGAACTTTGGAATCTCAATTCCTTTCCTCTGTATTGTTTCTATTTGAATNGAGTTCCACATCGAAGCATAACATCTCCAGAACCATCACCACCACCCGGGTTACAACCCACCGAATCCCTGCCAAGGCAATGCTTCAGCTTTTGCCCCTCTCCCCGGAGAGCTATTTGGCCCTGATTCACCTCTCAACGTCACTAAGTCATATGACCGTGACTACTTTGTCAGCACTCGGATCCGTCGATGTTGATCAGTCTTGCAACCATGATCTCACCTGTCTCAGCTTGCTTCTTAGTGGCTGCCTCACAGCTCTCTTGGACTATTGCTTGATATTTTTTTATCTTCTTGTTTATGACTTTGGGGAAAGTCTACCTTTGTAATCTCTTTAACCTGTTGAACTTTGGAATCTCAATTCCTTTCCTCTGTATTGTTTCTATTTGAATGAATGGAAACCTACCTTTGATCAAAAAAAAAAAGAAAAAAGAGTACCTAATACATATACGTCCATGTATGAATATATGTCAGTGTGGTTTTCAACAAAAAGACATCTACGATATTTGAAATCTCTCGAGGGTTTTATTATGTTCTTATAATTTCTTTTTTTTTTGTTACGAATATTAATTTTGGTTTCGTCTCAATTTGCTTATATATACTTCAACTACGTGAAAACGTTAATCGATAGGATACAGACGTCTCGCAAAATGTCTTCTAACAGGATATAATTAAGTTCTAATTTTGTATGCAAAATGAAGAACTTATCTTGTAGTAATTAACGTTTTCTATAATGATAATTATTGTATAGAGACTTCAGACTTATATTAGTCATTATAAATAAGAGACTAAAGCTAATCATTGCCTTTGAAAAGTATTACAAGACAGTATTGTTTGACATGTTAAAAAATAATTGTTTTTAACTTTTTAAAAATAAACCCTCATTTACGACAGGAGAATGTATATTACCTTACATGTGGTGTGGTGTTATTTAAAATAAATATTTTAATAAAGAACAATTGTTTTGTCGTGAAGGGTTTCGATTGTAGCTTTCGTTCTCGAAGTCTGATTATCATATCCTTTTCTGATTGTAATGGGGTTCGATTTGGTGACAATTTCTCGATTTTTTTCTCGTAGTTAATGTTTTATTATATCAATATAAATATCGTTAATTAACACACACATACACATATATATATATATATATATATATTTATATACATGTAGATTAGTTGTTTGTGATAATATTGTCCATGCGTGAGCAGAGCAGCGTGACGACCATCCCGAGTAAATGATGATCCTAGAAGAAAATGGCTTTAAAACCTATGAGTATAATTTATCTATCACCAAAGTAATTTCTTGCCTGCACATGATCCCGATACTTGTGTCAGATCTCTGTACATTGTCTATAGTTTCTGACAATATAGAAGAATAAAATGTTTTTTTTTTAATAGTTATATTAACATTTAATTTTGAGAGATTACTACAAAACAAAAACAATTAAAATGCTAACCGTTAAAGTAACTAATTGTTTGCCGTAATATTGTATCAAGTATAAACTTATAAACTTTAGCGGTGCTAACTTTTCATCTACGTAATTGCCAAAGTAATCCTATTGGGTTTAAAATTTTTCAAATTTCAAATTTAATATTTTAAATCATAATGTTGATTTAGTCTTTTCCTACTTCGTACGTGTAAAATCAGGTGATGAAACGTTAACATTGGGTTAAATCAAATCTCGATATACCTTTTATATATGTATATATATATTGCAAATCATAAGCACGTGTCAATAGTTATAATCATAAACCAATGTAAACTTAAACTTGTGTCATATAAATTTAAACGTTCAAAACAGTATAATAAACGATTCCATCTACATGGTAACTACTAACCAAAGTTCCCTCACAATTAATCGATTGTGGTATTACACGCATGAATACCACCGAAACTATTGACTGCTAGTATTGCAACTTGTGTTTTTAAACACATCTACATATAAATCAAGAAATAAAATGGCATACACAAAATAGGGTTGTTACAAACGAATTCTAGATAAACAACCAAAACCAAAGGTACTTTTATTCAATATACTTCCCCTTAGAGTTCTTTCGTGGCACGCCATTGACTAACGACTAGGGAATCCTATAACATTTTTAAGTGTTAGTTAGTTGGTCCTAATTACGATAGGGTAGTAGATATTACTAAAAGCTATAGAGCAACTAATTCTCTGTAAATTTTACGAAATACACAGACACATTTGTTGATAATTAATAATACTATTTTGGGTTTTAAAAAAGTTCTACATTTATATTCATCTTTCCATGAGTAATCCAAAGTTTGGCCCTAGCTATAGAGTAACTTATTGATAATAAATAATCTTTTAAAAGTACATACTTATTCATTAATCATTAATAATATTATCATGGTATCAAATTTCCAACATCAAGTTTTCTCTGATGTGACGCTAAACTTACCAACGACGACTATGGTACTTATGAAACTTTTTACTATGTATTACTTATAAAGTTCTTTTTCTTATATACTAATTTACATGAACATTAATTGACTGATACATGTGACCAATCGAAGTGCAGAGGATTTATCAACTTTATCGTGAAAAAATAATTATTTTTGTCTAGATTAAATTTGAGGAATCCTTGGTGTATCTGTATCACATCTTTTTGTGTGGAAAAAGGTTTATCCGCCCATGTGCTTTCTTGCTAATTCTTTTCAAACTCTAACCACTCTTTAACTTTAATAATCGATAGTTAAAATTCTAGAATTAATATCAAAACTATGAAGATAGAAAAAAAAACGTGATATGCTAAGCATATACCGTAACACTGATATAGACCGGAAAGTTATAAATTGAAAGAAAACTATAAGTAGTCCCACCACAAATGTATGGCCTGATCATATATGTAAGCTCAGATTAATTGACCAGTCTAGCTATAACCATTTTTGTTTAATATCTCCCAGCATTTATATGCTTTTTATAAGGATAAATTTATAATAATGTGGGCAGCCTAAGTAGTATTACAATTTTTCTGCACCTTCTTTGGGAAACAAATAATTATACTTTTTGACGACATAAATAATTATTTCTTTGCACGTTAAAAAATGTTCAACCTACATTTATGCTTGCAGTTTTGTAATTAGCCTTTAATGTTCATATCTTTACTTCTGTCTTTCCTTGTCTTTTACATATAACCATTTGTGTGTTACAGCAGAGAGTTTCCAAATCTGAAAAACAAGAATAACTTGACTTTGTTTCGGACTAATCATTAAGTTTTGATTAGGTCATGCCATTTATTTCTCATGTGCCATAATACCATGAACCTAGTCATATAAAATAAAGATACGAGTAAAAAGGTTAAAATTACTCTGTTCATGTTATTACTACCAGTCTACCACGATAAAGCCTGCAATCCCACTAACAGTAAGTTTCACTCAACATGCTATATTTTCTTTTGTCACAATTACATTACTCACAATTGAGATTGCACATGCACTCTATACTTAATATGTCCTTCTGTACATACAATGAAAAAGTATATGATCAACAAGGAGTAACCGATTAATTTTTTTTTGAACGGTCAATTATATGACACAACTTAAATGCTAAACGGAACTAAATTTTAGGTTATGTTATACACTTATACTATATACTAATACTATTAACAACTACAGTAGATAAGTGTGAAGCGAGTCGACGCGGTATTATACACCGAGTCAGAAGACGCTACCTCGCATATATTAAAATCCATTTTTATGTCACAAATCAAAGTCGTTGGTGTTAAATTTGATCTGGTTTAGTTTAAATGAAACTTTGTATTATATAACTCGGTTTCATCTTATAATACAGCTGTCTTCCCATTGATCGCGTAGGTTTCTTATGTCGTCAGACATTTTAAGACATTTGACTTTACTCATAATCATCCTTTTCTGTACATTTTTTTGCTTGTTAAGGTTTTAATTACCCTTTCTATATATGATGTGGTTCTTCAGAAGCATTAAGTGTTTTTTTTGTACTATATGTTTGTAGTTTCTAAATTTATGACTTTGGAAAAATTAGGAACGTTCTGGCNTCCGCCGGTTAAGTCTCCTCCTCCTCCGTATTACTATCATTCACCGCCGCCGCCGGTTAAGTCTCCTCCTCCACCATACTACTATCACTCTCCTCCCCCTCCGGTTAAATCTCCCCCTCCCCCATACGTTTACTCATCACCACCACCACCGCCAAAGTCATACACGCCACCGTACTACTACTCATCACCACCTCCTCCAGTGTCATACCCTCATCCTCACCCACACCCACATCCACTTGTCTTCAAAGTTGTTGGTAAAGTGTATNCGAGCACCCATGACACAAGTTATAAATATCTTTTACGTGTAATCATTTACTTTGAATTATTTTATAGCTTTCTTTTGACTGTATACGTATAAGAGTGTGTAATATACACGATTTTTAACATTTACGGAATGTCGGTAAATATAAAAAAGAAATTATATCACNCTTCCATGTGTTCAATAATGAATTTTAATCTTGGCAGATTCCTTAGTTGACTAGATAAGATATGTTATATTTGATGATTAATTCTAGGATAAACTATATGCTCGTAGCATTGTATTGTAAAGTGGTGGTTGCATGTAATATAGATTATTTAATTAGTGGAGAAAAGAAAACGATATTAAGTCAAGAAAAAGANATATTTTTTAAAAATGATCTGATTGACATATCTATGTATAATTATATCAATTAGAATTAGTTTGGCTTTATTTCAATCCGGTGGTTGGAGATTAGTTTTCTCAGACAATGGAAATTTCCTGATCTATTAGCTTGTTTATTATAAAACTAACAAAACCAATAATTGCCAGCTAATAACGAAATTTAAATAACAAAACCTAGAAGAAAAGAAAAAATAACGAAGATATTGAATTGGTCCCTTGTGAACAAAGCCCACCTCCAACGTCTACTTTTTCTCACTATAAAAACAACTCATTTCCATGCAGAAACACAATCAATCACTTCTTCTTCATCTTCCTCAAATACAAAGACATTTTTTCTTCTTAAATAATATTGGAGAAAACAAAGATAGTCTTAACCAAGACTGAAAATTATCAGGTGAAGAATGGCGACTCCGGCATGGAGCCATGCCAAGGCTCAATGGGTAGTCGCCATGTTGGCGTTACTCGTTGGCTCGGCTATGGCTACCGAACCTTATTACTATAGCTCTCCTCCGCCACCTTACGAGTACAAATCTCCACCGATTCCGGTTAAATCTCCGCCACCTCCTTATGAATACAAATCTCCTCCCCCACCGGTCAAATCTCCTCCTCCTCCTTATTACTATCATTCACCGCCCCCGCCGGTTAAGTCTCCTCCTCCTCCTTATTACTATCATTCACCGCCGCCGCCGGTTAAGTCTCCTCCTCCTCCTTATTACTATCATTCACCGCCCCCGCCGGTCAAGTCTCCTCCTCCTCCTTATTACTATCATTCACCGCCCCCGCCGGTCAAGTCTCCTCCTCCTCCTTATTACTATCATTCACCGCCCCC